>NW_017731363.1:1053284-1103660 GCF_001890085.2 Hipposideros armiger
CCACTGTCCTGCCGTTGCCAGCGACTCACGGCAGCGTCACTGGACCTCATGTGGGATCCGAACCAGGGCCCTGCTGCTCAGAGCTGGCGTCCCAAGCCAACTCCTAACCAACGCGCCACTCGGCGGCCCCGGATTCTCTTTTCTACTTGAGTAGCACAGGGGGCAGTTCAGCAAGTTGCCTAAGCAGACTTCCGATGTGAGCATGAAATAACCCGGCTCCCCTCCTTTCAGGCGCCCCTTATTAACCTTGCATTTCTCCTGGAGCCCCCAAGAGAAGGGGGAAGAAGAGCCTTGCTTCAAGAACCGAAATACCCCCAAATGCATGGCAACCCCCTCGCCCCACAAGAAAAGATCTCCCTTCTAGTAAGTGGCAGAAATAGGACTGAAATCCAACATTTGAGATGTCAGAACACACCCTGGCCTGGTTTTAAGAACTACTGGTGTTTAAATTCTGCCTGTCCTCGTGCTAGATTTGCTTGTCTGGAGTGCTTCGCTATATCCATCTTCTCTCTATAGATAATGTGAAATGAAATCTACAGTACTGCCTTAAATGTAGAAATCATGTTTGTTTCCCAAGTGGGAACAAAACCGTTCTTAAGGAAGTCACCTTTCCAGTCACACTGTTTTCCAAAACTTGCTCCGAAGGACCTGGAAGAGTTTTCACATAAAACCCTTTTCCTGAAAACTGTGAAGGTGGGCTCTCCTGTTTTTCTGCTCTTATTCGTGACATGCAGTCTCTCACTTTTATCATTCTTGTTTTGCAAATTGGAGCTAATTGTGAGAAATTAAGGATAAAAGTTATTTGGCAGCTAGGGAGTTTTTCCATCTCTTTCAGGAAATATGCAACCAAGCTCTCCAAATAAATGAATGCTTAAGTAGGAATCAGCCACTCTCTTCCAAGGCAGTCTATTTTTAGTTATTTGGCAGACTGCCTGTGTCACAGGGCTGCAAGCACATTATAAAGATAGTTTACTCTATAAATATGTTTACTTGTTTCTGATGAGGTGTATGGAAAATGTTCAAGTACTTTTTCATTCCCACCTTTGATTTTTTCTCAGAATACAATTTATATCTCTACTTCTCAGAATCTCTGAATAACAAATTTCATGACAACTTCGAAAAACCATAGATTTCAATAACAAAATTGGTTCAGATGGAATACAGCTGAGTTTCAAGTATTCAAGATAAAAATCACTTATGATTTTTACATTTTTTTTTGCAATTTTTACCCTTCCTAATTCCATCAAGTATTTGAGATTACAGGTTTATTATATTTTTTAAAAACAACCTAACTGGTTTTAATCTCTAGTACACATGGGACAATCTTTATTCTCTTTAGTCAAGTTCTAAAATCATAGGAAGCAATATCTTCTCCTGTAGCATGTTACCCAAGAAAATAAAATTCAAAAGGAGTTTCAATTTTAAACCAAAACACAGGCAAGGGTCTAGCAGAATTAATGATATTTTAAGCAACAAAGGTAATTGTAAAAAACCACATTATAATACATTTCCTGAGATGTCTAAATTATTATAATAAAATCGAGTTAAAATGTATACTGTCTAGAACACCCAGCTCTGGGTGGGAGATGAGCCACACGCAATGAACATCTTTTTGTAGTGTGTTAAAAAGAATGTTCTTTTGAACCCATTAGGAGCTGAAGAGCTGAGCTAGGTTACAGGTGGGGCCCCCACTGAGGAATGGTTGTCCCAATCTGGGAAAGCCAGCAGGCACCTGTGATATGTCACCACTCAGAGGATGGCTGGGCCAAGGCTGAGGAAACGACCAGCAAAACTGAACAAGAGTACTAGGCTAGGTAGAAGATTGGGCAAGAATGTACCAAAGGCAGGAGGATCTCTCCAAACGCACAGGATAGGAAAAAGGAGTCAGGATGATGAGTCAGGCAGAGGCGTGGCCATCAAATCAAGGTCAGTCCTCTGAATCCAGAGCAACGAGGACAACTGATTTGAAGCATAACACTCAGAATAGAATCACTCTTTTAGACTTAGCTTAAAATAGCCCTTTTTAAAAAAGAAAAGGGGGAGTAAAATAGTTCCACAATTTCGTATCTGCCATTGTAATATCTCCCAAATTCTGAAAACCAAGTTTTTCACCAAAGTCGATACAGACCCGTTTGGCAGCAAAACATGGCCAGGCCTCTGGTTAAGCAACCTATTATTTTTAATTTGTAGTTCCACTTAGTGTGACTGTTTATATGTTCACTACAGAAATATCAAAATGTGTGATTACGGGAGGCAGTTCCGGGTCCTGCTGGGAGTGCTATGTAATATACGATACATACTCTGTGTCATCTTTCTAGTATCCCCCCAAATTCCTGAATCCTGAAACACATCTGGTCCAAGGGTTGCGAAAGCAGATTATCCACCTGTAGCTACACTTTATTTTTATCAAGTTTGATGACCAAGTCACTGTACTGAATACAGCTTCAATCCTGGCCAAATTAACAAAGGTTGAGAAATCATACACCCCATCTCTCGGGAGAGACAGTGCCTGCAAAAAATATCTATGGGCTGAAGGTGGGATCCTGCTCCAGATGCAATGCCAAGGGCCACTGACAGTGTTTCAAACTTAAAAATATACATGTACAGTATTGACAAACTACACAGACCAGCCTGAAAAACATCAAAATAACAATAAGCCAACCACAGCTTAACTCAATTCTGATGAGTTATCTACAAATGTAATACGTAGTTTAAACCACAAAGACATATCGACTGATGTATTTCAGAATATGAAACTCCAGAAAACACAACTTGTCCCCCAAGATTTTACTGTCAAGAAATGATACTTAATGAGGGATAAGATGCTAAACGCTGCTTCCAAAAGAAAAAGTGCCAAGATCCATGACAGGTTAAGCTCCGCCCCAGGTGAGTTTTTTACTGCCCTCCCCTTGTTTTCGACAGTGCGGAGCATAGTTTATAGGAACATAATATGCTACTGGAATTAAGAAATTTCACCTTGGGCTAAGACTTTTCTAAGCCAATTAGCTAACTTACTGATTAAATGTCACATTTTTTCCCAACAAACATTTGACCAACGAACAGCAAAGGTAATTTTTGGTTTGAGTTCAACACTTGCGCAAAATTTTGTTCTTGCTTTTTAATATGTCTGGTTTTAAGTATGTAGTATCTAACTCCTAACAGTCTCACAAGAAAACACACTGTTAGAATCATGTAAAAACCACTGTTTCTAGCATGTTGCTTCCTACATTATTACAGAAAGCCCTACATATCAAATATGCGCGCGCGCACACACACACACACACACACACACGTGCATATATATATAGGAAGGAAATCAAACTGAGAAATTAACATGCACTATTCTCCCTGCTGCCTCTTGTTAATGATAATTGAAAAATACATTTTTTACTTTATTACACCATGCTACTTGCAAATTAAATGAATACTATCCTAGGAGCTTGAACAAATAAAGATACTTGTGCTAAAGAATGAAATGAACTCCATTTAAGAGATTTGTATTATGGCTCCAGACTTAAATTAAACCATGCTTACATGGATTTTGACTATTATAAAAGCTTTTTAAGAGCATATTTAATTAAGGGCCACAAAGACAAAAGTAATGCACACGAGCAACAGAAAACATTTTTAACACTCTTGCCGACGTTGACTCTGTTGGACTTGACCTAATATAAACCATGAGGACGATGTATCTATGAGAACAAAACTGTGTTACGGAAACCATTTAAAAGCCCCTGCCCAGATTTATAAATTAAATTACAAAACAGCTTTTCAGATCATGCTTAACTTGAAACTAAAGAAAAAATTGTTTGGTTTTTTTTTAAACCAGTCTAAGCAACATACCTCCCTGAAATGTGTGACAAATGTAATCCCCAAAAGAAACCTCTTTCCACACTCCAGGCCTTCTGACACTTCCTGAAACGTCAAGATTCTTCTCATTTTCCCCAGTTAATTGAAGCATGCTGATGCTTCGTCTTTGGAGGTCTTATTTCCTTGGATAAGACTGCTGTTATCTAGTGTCTTCAAAGTCGTCTAGTGTGTTCGAATCACATAGCATCAGTTTATTTTGAAAGAGAATCCTGGATGCAAATTGAAATGGATACCAGATAAAGAATGATGTAATCCTGGAACGCTATGAACACTAAAAACACATCGGGCAATTCTGAACTGTTTATGAATAAATACTCCTCTATTAAGTGACAATCCCAGCAGTGACAAGGGTATCTGATTCGACTGCTTTTGTATCATCTCATCACAATTAAGGTGAATCATTTCTTGAAAGAAATGGAGACTAAGTTCTACAAAGCCTAAGACTTTAAAATGTGTTACCCAAATGCTGGCGTTTCCTATTACAATAACCTTTGTTTGCAGTGCTTTGCATGGTGCCACGTGTAAATGGGTTTAGTGAAGGGTTTCTTTTAACAGTGACAAGTGGCTAACCAATTCGAATTGCAAATGACAGCACAAAAATGAATACAGCATGCCACATGTGCTGCGTTAAATCAAATTTATTGGCCATTCTATTTCCTGAGGATATTCTCAGTCTTGTTAGAATGCATTGTTCAAGTTTGATAAAAAATGTTCAAGACAATTATCTTATATAAGTAATTTTTTGGTTAGCGGAAATGAGGTTTCTCAAAATACTCTCAGAAAGCCACTACTTTATTTACTTCTTAAATGTTACCAGAACTGCTAACTTGCAAAACATAAAGCTGAAAATCCTTCACAAATTCGTGCAGTCAATACCATTTGCTACTTTCAATAATTTTTTTTAACTACCCACTCAAAGCCAAAGTATACATAAAACCTGTCTTCTAGAAATATTATTCATATGAATTATCCAGGAGGTTTTTACAAAAGTAGTGGGAACAAATTTGTGTCTTTTTACCTGAAATTCCACCATAGATCTCCTCTGCTATCCTTGCCGCCTCTTTTCTGTTTCCTTTGACGATATAGAAATGTGTTAAGAGAGCCAGAAAAACTTTAATTAAAAGCTTCAAGAAAAGAAAAGTAGCAAACATTGTAATAAAAATATTTTTAAAGCCATAGAAAACAGGACCCTCTTCCATTTTGGCTTATATTCTGTACAGGTTCTTGGGACTGCAAAATTTCACTGAGTTATAATTGGTATCATATGACATCTATTTTAAACCTTCTAGCCCTCAGTGCTCCTGTTACGGAGAGCTCAGTCTGTAGGCTCTAAGCTAACTGTGATTGGGAGACTGCATGTGCTGCTGACATTCATGGCAAGGTTAAATGAACGAAAGAAACTTCCTTCTAACTGGAAACACCCAATAATCCTAGACCTACATTCCTCGGTGCTCACACACAGGAGTCACATCCAAACCTTTTTTATTCCTAAATCCCAATTTTTGCTACGTTATGTTGGAAGGCAGGGTTGGAAAGACAAGAGAAACTTCTCAGATCCCATGTGGACAAAGCGAGCTATCTGCAGTTCACACGAATCAGTACAAATACATCCTCTGCTCCTGGGGAAGTCGAGCCCCTGAAACATTTCATTCTCTCTTCATTCTGAGGTTTATGGGAGACAAAGCCCAAACCTAATATATGACCAGTTAAAAAAGACCATTTACTCTAAGGCAGTATTTAACAGAAGGCCCATCTTGGATGCCTCTCCAAGGGGAAGTGTCAGACTGGGAGTATTCGACCACTTACTGTAATAATTTCATCCATGACAAGGTCCCCCCGCAAAGTTCCTGAATCGTTCACTTCCCATTTCAAGTGTCAGTAAAGGTGCTGCCTCTTTCTGGGAAATGTGGGCTATCCTTGATCATGGAGGAGTCACAGTGAAATGGATGAAGAAGGTGCCCTAGGTTCTGCGTGAAGTACCCAAAGGTTCTATTAGTCAACACCTTCCCTAGCTGCTCAGCTGTAACCCTAACTGTTCAAGAAGCTGGCCAATACAAGGGAGAATAATTTATTTTGAATTTTCCTCACCGAGGCGACTTAAGGGAGGAAAATCTAGTTTTCCTCTTTTCATTCTTGTCTATATTCGATTTTTGAAATTTCTACAACCTATTAGAAAACGCAAGCCAAATTAAAATGATAAGAGTAGACTAAATAAATCTTATTGAATAAATGCTTTATGCAAAAATATGGGAGTTTCTCGTAGCACTCAAATTAGAATGAGTACCTATAGAAGAACTGTCTCCCTATACTCTGCTAACAGGCTGATGCATGAGAACACAGCTTTGAACCACAATACATGGCACATCATTTCACAGAACCATAAAGATCTCGTGTTGTTTCCATTCTCAAGAACAAATATGAACATTTAGGGTTGACTTCACCAAGTTTAAATTACCCAGCAGAGTGCCAATGTATGAAATTACATGGATGAGGGCCGGCCGAGTGGCTCAGTTGGTTAAGAGCTCGCTCAAGAGTTTGAGCTCTGAGCAACAGCGGTTCGAGTCCAGCCACTGAGCTGCCAACAGGTAGCAGGATGGCTCAGCTTAAAAAAAAAAAAAAGAAAGAAAGTACATGGATGAACACAAGTATTTTAGCTCTTTTCATGGTTCTTTAACTGTACTCTAAGGTGGCCATTTACTCATGTCAGCCCAGTGATGTATATTGCTTCACATCACATTATGCAATCTTGTTTTGGCTTTGATTTTCATTTAAAACGTGGCTGGCTGTACTTTGTTTTACATACCAGGAAAGTTGGCCATGAGCAGCTCAACTTTTTTAAGCTTCAAATGGATGTCTATACTACTTCTAAGAGTCCATCTATACATCTGAGATGCATGTAAAAAACTACTGAAGGAGTAAATTCACAGTATCTTTTACACGAGCTGAAATCATCTACAGCACCAGGGTCGCTCAGCCTCAGCACTACTGACATTCTAAGCCAGACAATCCTTTATGGTGGGAGCCGTCTTCCGAAAGCACTGGAGGGTATTCAGCAGCATCCCTGACCTCAACACACTGGATGCCAATGCCTCACTCCCATCCTGTTGTAACAATTAGAAATGTCTCCAGACACTGCCACAGGTCCGAACCGGGACATCGCCACCCCTTTCACACACACCCCCCGCATCCAGACGAACACTGAGCCATTGTCCAACATAAATGATAAAGGATAAAGAAAAATCAACTCCCCAAAGTACTGTTGAATATAAATCAAATTCTGTATAGAACTTGGTTTCAGAATTCCATATTTAAAAAATTCAGCCACAGGATGATACAATACAGTAACATCTAGCCAGATTCTTTTGGGAATGCAGAGAAGGAGAGAGAGGAGAGAGAGGCCTTCAAAAATACTTCACAAAAGTAAACACAGATCCATGATACCTTGACTTTACCAAAATCAAGTTTCAGTGTAAGAAATCAGAACATACCAATGTAAGTGATGCTTTCTGCTGCTTCCAACAAAAGGGGTGGGAGAAGCTTGGTTTCTGTGAAGGAAATCAAAATTCAAATTTCTCTTAAAATAGCTCACAAGATAAAGTGTAATTACATACTTCATATACACAGCAGTTAAGACATGTATTCATGTGTCGCATGCAGTAACTCTAGCACAGTGCAAAACAAGGAGGACTTGTTTGGATCAGGAAACAAAGGCACAATTGAACTTGCTATTCCACAAGTAAAAGAGAGTATTCCAGAAAGAAACGATGACAGAGGGATTCATCAATAGAAGCAGGCCAATCAACACACCGAACTGCACTGAAAAACAGAGCGTGCAAGGGAGGACGTCGGGGGAGCGCTGTTCATAAAAAAAGACAAACTCAGAAAATTGTCAAAATGTCATTTTGGTCTTTATTTTTGGACATGTAGCATGTTTTCATAGATCAGTCTTCCATGTGCTACTTTTTGTAACATCAAAAGAAATACAATATATTTTTCATCAATTCTTCATCAGCAAGTTCACTTTCAAATTACTGTAAGTAACAGGGTAGAACAATATGTTTCCACATATTGGCCAGTGCAACACTGATAGTTACAATTAAGGTACCTGGGAAGCCTAAAATCAAGATTTACTAGAACAAGCAAATTTACTCCCATTTATTGAAAGGAAAGGAAAATAATTTGCAAACTACATATTTTACATGCATGAACTTTAAATCCTATTTCCATCTGAAATAAATGACAATCATCAAATGACAATTTTGAAAAAAAATCCCAAGAAACAAAAATGTAAAAACAGAGTATGCCTTTAAAAATTACTGAATAAATAAAACCAAATGTTACAGTTCCCGCTTTATCATGAAGATTGGCACTGTTTATTCCATATTTATATACGTCAGTTTGTTTGCATAAAAATCCCAATAAGATTTAATGGTTGGGTCAGTCCATTTTTCTTTAACTAAAGAACCCCTAACGTCTAGATTTTAAAAATTGCACTCTTGCATCTGTGTTTTAGTACAAAACACAAATATATTTCTTCTAGATCAGTGGCAACCAGTTAATAGGCATGTTAAGATACTTTTTAAAAAGCAGTTTTGCAAATAGTCATTAAAAAGAAATCCTGTACAGAATCACAATACTGGCAGAATCTATCTAGTGCACCCACGCGTGCCTCGTTGTTTTGATTTCAGTCCGTTATCACAAAAACTTATTCTAAGGAGTCCAATAATAAGACACACCATGTGGATCGTTTGGGGTTTAAAAACCCATGGCTCTGGACAACAAGTACAGTTAACAACACATCCATCCACAAGGAGACTTGTGTTCCCAAAATTTTCAGACTCAATTCGCTATAAACAAAACATTCTGGGGGTAAAGACTTCTGCGCACTGACAATACTTATCAGACATCAGCTAGGCCACAAGTGAAGGGAAGTGACTTCTCTCAAAGGTACAGGGTAGCATCTGAGTTGGAGATGGCACACCTCATACATTCTGCTCGGAAAACACAAAGGCATTTACAGAGGACTAAATGATACACTGAAAGATGTGGAGGGGTTTTCTCTGCATTCTCAACAACAGTGGTATCGGTCCCTAGTAATTAAAAAGCAAAACGGCATTTCCATCAACACAACTGAAGATGAAGGCTGCACCTAGGAGGATGCATACAACAGGCTCAAGGAAGTACCCGGAGCATGCGGGCGAACTGTTTCCTGGCATTAAAAGCATGAGCATTTTTGGCATGTTGGATGTTTCACCATTTCATGTCAACTGTGACTGCAATAAAGTGGGCCGCTGGAGCGATAAACAGCAAATGCATCCTGGTCCTTCACGGCAGGAAGTATCTAGTTCAGTGTTCTACACATAGTAGGTGCTTAAAACACGCTGGTAATGGATGGATCTTTTTACTCACAAAACCGGCTGATTACATGTAACACTGAGTGTACACAATAAATGTTCAAGAACGTCACTTGTAAACATCTGGTGACTATCTAGTTAGTGATAGAACACTTAAGATTGGCCAAAAAAAAAAAAAGTCCAGAAAACATTTGGCCCTTCAGCACCGAAAGCTCCCAAAATATAATGTGAAAACATCTCTGCTAGAGGGATTTCAGTAGTCTGAAAAGGACATACCTGAGTGGCTTAAATGTTCTCCTAAATTTTAAATAAGTGCAAGGAGTTTCTACACTCAGGAGTTGCATAAGTTTTTCTCTTTCCTCAAAATAAAACATTGAATGATATAGAGGTAGCATAACTTACTAAATTAACTTTAAAAAAAAAAAGAAAGAGCAAGGTTATTTTGAATAGTCTTAATTAGAACGATTACAAATGTTTAAAATCTTCCAGTCCGGGCTTCCTTCTACCTGATTTTAGACATCATGTTATTCTCACCCCGTCTTTTATTGCAAGGATATTGTTGAGTCCAGGCACCCTTTGGCCCTGTGGCATCTATTGCAACATCAATGACAGAATCTGGAGTCATCCATCTCAAGAAAATGAGGAAGAGAAAGTTGAACACGGCCAACAAAGCAAAAATGCAGCCTGTTACTGGGCCACAGTGAGAGATGAGTCTGTCCAGCCGTCTGTCCATCGGTAACACAGCTTCTCCTGCCACCCGATCGTACACCTGGCAGGAGAGAGGCCGAGAATGAGCACCTCCGACCCACAACAAGCAATGCCCAGGGACGCTTTACAGATGTAAACGGAAGTTGCTTACATCTCGTTGTTGTTATAGGAATGATGTGGCTAATGAAATTCGTTACAAAATTACTGCCTCCTGATCCAACACTCATGCAGTACTTATTATGGACAAAACACCGGGCTAGACGCCATGCCATACAAAGACGAACAGGCCGCGGGTCCTGTCCCCTAGGGACCACCATCACTTTCAACCAACTACGAGAATTCTGAAGTCCTGAGAAGCTGGAAGTGTTCCTCGGGTCGCCTCTGTCGAGGCCATGTTTAATTCAGCAGTGACTCCCTGAAGCAGAACAGGCCTTCTAAGGTTCACCGCTCGCTACCTGGCAGACATCAAGCACAATCAGAGAATGACAAGCTACAGTGTGATTCTTTTTGGGTACAGAGCAGCTCTTCTTTCCGCAGCCACGTGAGGCTGTGTTGCTGAGCACGGAGGCTGAGAAGGTACAGAAACATTTCACGGATTCCAAATAAGAGGAGGGGAAAGAAACGGGGCAACTCTTCATAGAGGGTACAGGCAAAGGCAACAAGCTTTATTGCTGAGCATCGATAGTAGGTGGCTTGCTTTTTACAGCACTGCTAAGCACTAAACTCAGAAATATGAGAAAAAACAAAGATCTTTAAACATTCTTATTCTGAACACATAAAATGGGCCAACATTAATGTTTTTAATTGCATTTGAGCATTACTTGTGCTTCTCATATCAGGTCTGTAAACCACCTCCTTCTGAACTCAAGAAACTTATGATGTGCAACGCAAGTCCTACAGGCCAATGGCCTCTGAAAGACACAGGATGTTTTCATCGGGCTCTTCCACCTTGAGGACATCTCGAATACCTCTGAATCAAAAGTATGTTGACAATCATGCTGAGACGGGCAAATCATAACTTGTTCAAGTTTCTAAACAGCACAGACTAAGGAGGGGAAGTCAAAAGGGATCAAAGTGTCATGTGTGGGACAGGTAGAATGCAAAGACAACTACAAACTGACCTGCGTGTCCACCTTTTATTTCCAGGTCAATTAATTTTCAACCTTAAATGCCCAAGTAATTTACTAGGAAGAGAATGATAGACATGACAATCCACTACATACAAGGAGTAACTTTTTTTGGAATGTATACCATAAATCACCACAGAATATAAAATAGAAAAAAAATCCAGATTTTTACTAGTACTTCAAGCAAAACTTAAACAAAATTTATGGTTAAAAAAATCGTAATTAGTTAGCTCCCTTAAAATATGCTGACAAAAAAAGAGTTATTTGCCTTGAACTTACTATCTACAGTAGCTCAGACTTCTGAGGTTTACACGATGTTGATCAAGACGGGGGAGCCACAAGTTACAGAGCTGTGGGTCTCAACAGAGTGGAGTATCACTGAAAAAACCAGTCTGACCAAATATCCCTGCCAACCATTCCCAAATGCCACCTCTGCCCTTCAAAGGTCATGTTAGAATCTAGGCAGTGGCTGGAGAAGCAAGGGACACAAAGATGGAATGAAACTGTCCCCAAAAAGCTACCTAGGTGGTTCTGACATGTACTCCTAGCAGGTAATCAGTGCTATACTCCAACTTCCAAAGGAAACCCAGGGAAAGGTAGTTATTTCATATGGGTGGAGAGACTGTAAAACTTCTAGAAGGTTAGTGTCTCAGAGACATTTCAGTCAAAATTGTTTAACTCAAATATCTCCTGGTTCAATGGAAAATGGATATGACAATGTTTGTACTTATATTCAAATATGGGTTCTTCTTATGTACAGGAATTTATCATTTAAACCAAGTAAGAAAGCCATGCAGGAAAGAGCTATTCTGCTTACTCAGCTCCATCTTCAGGCTAGAAACTAGGTGCTCCGCTGACTACAATGATAGCAGAAAGCACTAGTCTAAACTACTATCTTCTCCATGCTCCCAACTCACTAACTGTCTGGTTCTCAATTTCTATATACTAAGAAGCAGGGTGTTTCCATCCAGCTTGTTTACATGCTACTAAAAGGCATGAGGCAGACAAAGTAATGAAAGATATTAATACCTAAACAAAGGACGGATGAAACTGAGTAGAATAAATGAAGTCCTTGACTTGAAACCAGGAAGCATTTCCCATAACCGAACTCTCCCACCTAAGGGTATTAATCTATTTCCTGTACCTGTCCTTTCGGAAATTCTCTATTGCTGCTTTTTATTTGTGATCATATATCCGACATTTGTCATGTGCATTTTGAATTCTAACTTAGGTTCTCAATCAGCTCAAAGATGCAAAAATCCTTTTCCTGTAGAAAATCACAGTAGTTAGCAAAAGTGACACAAGAGTTTTAGGAAGTAACCTGAATTAAATATTTACAAGTTACAAAGTTTCCACAATCAGATTAAGTAAAACCATGTATTTTCTGACAGACCTATACACTTTAGAATGATAAACAGCCTCACAAAAATGTCCAAGAGTAGATTTTAATATTAGTTTTGCCTCCAATGGTGTGGCCTCTAGAAAATTCTGTAACTTCTTTATGCCCAGTTTAATCAAAGGTCTAGACTGCATGACTGCTATTTTCAGATGTCAAATCCAACGATCTGACTAGAAACTTGAAGTCTAGCATATACCAAAAGTAATCCATTAGTTCACGTCTTTTCATTGGGAAGAGACTTCATAAGCTTAAGCAATAGAACTGAAACAGTAAACCTGTATAAATAAGAAAAAGTAAACGTATACATGAATCAGGAATTCAGACACAATCTTCAAATACCCTTTTCTTGGCACATGACATACTTTTTCAGTTCTCTCGGCAACATTCCTCCAGGTGTAGAAAGTCTTTACTACGTTATGGATATTTTCGGGAGCTGGCCATGTTCCTGACTTCAGTTGGGAAATAGCTTTTTCCAATCCCTCACACAAAGATTTTACAGAAGGCTCACATAAAATAATAAGATTTTCTGGAAGTACTTCAGGAATTCCACCAACTTTGGTACTTACAACCTTCAAAAGAGAAAAAAAAACATACAATCTGCCATAATTCGTATCTCAGGGAAATAAGCAAAACCAATGTAAAAATTATAACAGAATGTGTCTGATTAGTTTTCAAAATACAAGCACTGAAATCCCCACAATGTAAGCCCTCAAAGCTTTTTACCTGCAAACCACAACTGGCTGCTTCCACAATTGCCATGCAGAACGCTTCGGTAAGGGAAGTATTGAGAAAAATGTGTCCTTGAACTAAGACATTTCTAACATCCTTGTGTTCTAAGGCTCCCAAGAGACGCACTCTGATTTTTGAAATGAGAGAAGAGGAAAATGAAAATTCATGCTAGAAAAGAAATATCATTTATGAGCCAAGTGTGCTATTCATATTATACTTATATTCTTAGTGGTTCTCATGTTTTCCACCTCGAAAGATTAATATTGCCAAACTTTGATCTAAATGATTACAAAGCTGTTTGGTTAAAACGCATACAGTTAACATATTCCTAACTCGGGCCAGCTGAGTGGCTCAGTTGGTTAGGAGCTCGCTCAAGAGTGAGAGCTCTGAGCAACAGCGGTTTGATGCCCGGCTCAAGCAGAGCTGCCGCTGAGCTGCCAACAGGTGGCAGGATGGCTCAGCTAAAAAAATAAATAAAACATATTCTAACTTTTGTCACACATATCAAATTTCATCTTTTCCAAAATTCATTTGCATTTAATGAAAATATTAATACACTCTGATGAGTAAATGTTAGTGTAATTTCTAAACAGGAAAATGTCCCTTTTAAACTGATGCTTCACAGGCACACACCTCGCATGTTATCTAAGTAACTGGGGAAGAGAAATGTTCAAATCTGTATGTGCAGAGCAACTGACATGATTTGGGCCATGCTATTTAAATCACAACTTGGTATGGCTTAAAAATCTGTGAACATTTCCAATCAAAGCAGTTAGGTTTTTTTGTGCCTTCCAGGGTGCCTCCAATCACTATCCTGTAAAGTCAAATGATATTGCGCTAACGGGAAAAATAAAATTGTGAATTAACTAGGGTTTCCCATTTTATGTAAATGTTTTTAAACAGGCCTTGAATTACATTTGTACATTAAGTATATGTAGGAGAAGCAGCCCACTTAATATAGGCATGGAGCCAAAAGTGAATTTGGGTAACTGATATTTTCTCAACCAAGATAACATGCAATCCATCAATACCTGTCATGTAGCTGGTATCTTTCCCGTACTTCTTCCAAAATGATTCTCTTTGGTCCCTCTCCTCCAATTATGAAATTTAAATTTGGATATTTCTGACAGAGTTCAGGTATTATACCACTAAGCAAATCGGTCCCTGAAAATAGAAAATAAAGTTGAATGTTGGAGATATTAATATTTAAACTTAAAAAAAAATCACCGGAACTACTGAGAATCCACTCACTTTGGAAAGTATTAACTATGCCCTCCTTAAGCAGAAAAATTAATTCTCTTAAACCTTTCCGGGGAGGGTGGAATCATTCACAAACTGCCAGATGTCCCCCAAAAGTTGCAATTCTTGAAGATACACACACTGACATCCACTGCTACCTTGCACACACCCAATCTGTGGACTACTCTCATTTCCACATAATGTTCTTTTAAGTTATTCACTTGTGTTTATCCATCACCCACTTCTAAAAATGGTATTTGGGGTAGCTCACTTTTGAGTTCAAGTTTTCTACAGAGTAGGACAGCTAGCTGGAGACCTAGGTCTTGTGCTAGCCTTTTAACAAGGAAGCGCTTTGATAATGGGAAAATTTCCTGATACAGAAAGTGAAGAGACCTATGTACCTGAAGTCCAAGGTCTCTTGCTTCAGCTATAGAGTTCCACCAGTATGATTCCACTTCCTGCCACAGGAAAGGGCTAAGCGACAGGGTATAACGGCTAACCTCCACTACACACAGAATGCAGTTTGTACAGAGGATTTTGCAGTAATATGATAGTATTGACAAACTTTAAAAGAGTGGTCCATCTAAACCTGCTATAGCCCGCTTCCCCTAAAGGAGAATAAATGAAAGTGGCAGGATCTCAACTGCCAGACCATTACAGTCCATACAACAAATGGACGCATCTTTGTTCCTTTTTTTTAATGGAATACTTTTCTATGTAAATACAACCTCAGGTAACATAAAGCGATCAAATAAATCATACCCTACTAGTCTGAAAGTGGCTATCCAAAGTGACAGCAATATTGACACTATTTGGGAATTTAGCTCATTAACAAATTGTACACATTCAAAGTAAAAGTAAAATAACCCAGTTAATTAATTTTAAGAAATGCACGCATGCACACACACACACACACAGAATCACACTTCTATCAACCTTCCCCAATATAGGCAGATCAATTATAAAAACAGTGCTGGAAGATATACCGGGGTGCCAAAAAAATGTATACACAGGACTTGTATTCATCTTTTGTTATCGGTATATATTATTACAATTTTAATACAGTTTTCCTTCCTAAAAATGTGTATCCATTTTGTTGGCACCCTCTGTATATACAGGGTCATTTTTATTAAATAATTCAAAATAGGATTTACTAAATAAACTTTGCTAGTATTTTTAAAATGATTGTATTGGCAAACAAATTCGCATGCAGCGTTTTTGAATTATGAAGGCTTCTCATTAAAATCTTAGCTATCTTTGTTTCAAGTCCATTACTAAATCCATCAAGTGGGTTTCTACATAAACCAGAAGGTGGCTTAATGACTTTTAACATTTAGCCTCCTATAATTCTTTCACTTCCTTTCTTTCCCCTTCCTCCCTTCTAACACAAAGCTTAGGAACCCCTTCTCCAAATGAAAAAAACCAACACATATAGAGAAATAATCATAATTGCTGATAATAGGTAACATTTACTGAGTACTTACCATGTCAGGCAATATACTTTAAATGCAGTTATGTCATTTAATCCTGACAAGTACCTTATAAGAAATGGAACTGATTGATATTGTCAATTATCTATATTATTTTAAAAATAAAGGGTTTTTTCCTCCACAAAAAAAAATGTTCTAGTGCCTCTAAACAGAGTCTAACACAACAGAACATACAAAAGGACTTCCCATGTCCATTGACACACAAAATGGACACGGAAAATTCCTGATTCGAACTGCTTTTAAAGCTCAGTTTAACAATAGTTCAAAGAATCTCCAGAATCTATACCTAAGAAAATGGTGGCGGGAACACGAGACCTTAACTCAGAAAGAGCTGAACTCATGTTTGTCATCTTTGTTACTGTGTAACCTGGGCGAGTTACTTACCCTCTCTGAGACTCAAGTTTCTTTGTCTGTTACATGCCGATAACATCTACCCTACAGTTGTTGGGAGTGTCAAGTGAGGTAGTGTACCATGCATAGGTTTTATCAACTGCAGAATATAAATATAAGTTGTCATTACCACTACAGCAAGTAGTGGGGCCATGCCTGCACACACACAGGGGCACTGTAAAACCCTGACTGAGCAAAACCAGCTCAAGAGAAGTGGGAAGAAACCAGCCAGGAAGGCTGGGTGATAAGAATTTTGATTTATTCTCTCTTAATACATTCCAGTGGGCCTTCGATATCTGGTCCAAATGAACACCTCCTAAAGAAATTAATTTCTTAATCATTAACGGACCATTAAGATAACTAATACAACTACTCACTTTTGTGCTACAGATGTGGCCATTCCTTCTCAGGTTACTTTTTGCAAGGCGCCTGGCATACAAACAGGGTTCAATACGTATATGTTAAATTATTGAATTGAGAACAGGAAAGGCCATTCCTTCACCCTGTTGCTGGTTAGCTCAGCTGGTGAAAATACTATAATTAATGAAGTACAGGTTTAATCGTACAAGTAGTTCATTTTGCTCTGATCCTCAACCATGCATGCATCATACTCTTTTTCAGCTAGCTGTCTCACAAAGGTATACGATTTGATTAAAAAACATTTTAAGCACATTTTCTAACGAACACATCAGCAAATATCCCAAGGGATTCAGAATACAGAATGCTGGTCAATTAACATCTTGGTTCAAGAATGCAAGCACGGGGAGCATTGGAGATCTTGCTCCCCAGCATAGGTCATCAGTGTGGCTCAAATAAATTCTTACAAAAATTCTCAAAAAAAAGAATGGAAGCGCATCATTGCTTTCACCCCAGAAAGGCGTTCAGTAGCAGTTTCCTCACCAGCCTCCGCCGAAATGGACTGCCTGCCTGATCAACTACAGCTCTCCATGACAATGGGCAGAGTGGATTTTAGCCCCGCTCCCTGGTACACTCGCGCTTACCAAAAATCACCTGTGCTGTCCACAAACCTGTTTGATGCCAGTTGCACTTGTTACCCAACTGGGTAATTTCATTCAATAGCACAGAAACTGATAAAATGAGTTTTTATGAAAATAAGCTGAACGGTCTGAAAAATTCAATAAAGGAAAAGTCACCGAAAAAAGCTCAAGTTAGGGGGTATCCGAAACCACTGTATGAAATCAAAAACAAATGAAAAATCCAGCACATTGCTTCACACGCCCTTAGGTTCTCATCCCATTTAAACAAACCCAAATTGGCAATTGTAAATGATGATTTTTGAAGGTATTGTGCAAGAAAGATGATGCAGCTCAAATCAGTGGACCGATACTCTTAAGACTGCGGGCCTGAACTACTGGCAATTCAGTCCATGTTAACATTTTGAGTTGAACTCAAATATTTAAGGGGAGGCTATCTATTATCTTTTTAATGATTCCTTACTTTAATTATGATTACTAGACAGGTTTTCAAATAGCATCCCAAAGACCATTTACGTCTGGAATAACCTGACTGTTTCAGGCTTAGTAAATGAGGCTCTGCCAATTCTACTGTGGTGTCCATTAAGTGCGGCAGAGCTACTAAAAAAAATCCTCCTTGATAACAGCGAACACTTATCAAGTACAAACTGGGCTAAGTAGTTTATAGGAGCCATCACTGAACCCTCACAAGACTTCCACTGTTGCCCAAATTATACAAATGAAAAAACTGGGACTCAAGAGATGTTATGTAGCTTGTCCTCAATCACACAAATGAGACAGAAGTAAGATCGGACTCCAAGCCATGTAATCCCCTTTCCTTCATCACTTACCTACCAATATGTTACTAAAGCCTTATCTATGATTAAATGAAATGCACAAGCTACAAATCAGTAATGTGCAGGACAAGCTAACTGATTTCAAGTCTATGCATAAAAAAGACAGGAAAGCTAGAAATTAAAATATTCATATGGTCATCCCTGAAGAGTGCAATTATAGCTGATTTTAGTTTTCACCTTTGTGCTTTTCTTAGTTTTCAAAATATCTGCAAAGACATTACTTTTGCAATTAGAAATCGGTGGTGGGCTCAGCCTTATACTTCTTACCACATGTGCAGGGCTGTTTTAACTTAAAAAGACCTGATCAGGTTACTGTTTTTAAGTAACTATTAAAACATCAAAGGTTGCCGGGGAGACAGTATTCACCACTGTTCCCAAAATTTTTTGGATGTATAAAACAATATTCCACCTTTCTTTGCTATATTTAATGTAGTAGTCATAAAACCATAAAACAAACAGCCAAACAATCATTATATACAAATATTCAACAGCTTTCTACAACAACAAGAAGTCTGTGCAGTGCAATTGTAGCTATCATTTCATTACCTTTTCTGTAAACAAGTCTGCTGACAACAACAATAGTTATTATACTATCATGCCTTCTAAATGGGTCTGGAGTGAAGTCAGTAGGATCTACAGCATTAGGAATGACGGACACTATTTCAGGATTCAGTGCTGCTCTTAGTACAGTGTTTTCCTTACTAGTAAAAGAGACACAAATTATGTGGTTTGTGTCACAAAGAGACACAGTTAGAAGCTTGTTTGTAAGCACCGAGCTGACATCAGCAAATCCAAAAAGGGAATGGTCCGTGAAGACTGTCTGGAGCCCCATTGTCTTGGCGTGGAAGAGGGCATCATGGGCCATGGCAGAAAAGGAACTATGTGAATGGATTATCGTGACTCTCTCCCGAACAAATATGTACCTGAGCAATGGCAGACTGTGAAACAGGGTCGTGGCTGTAGACTGGTTGTACATGACTTTCAGAGGCAAGTAATAGACTTTGAGGCCATTCGTGAGGTAACGGATGCCTTTGCGATTTTCATAAGCATGGGTGACAATTATGACCTTGTGTCCTCTTTCAATCAGGCACTGAGAGAGCTGGTAAATGTGGCTTTCCACGCCTCCCATATTCGGGTAGAAAAAATCCGAAACCATGCATATATTATGGGTACGGGTTCTATAGGTGTAAAGAGTTCCACGGTTAACACGGTAGCGCGCAGCAAAGCGAGGATGGCCACGTCGTCCTCGATAGGCCATGCTGAGACGGTGTAGGCATTAGTCCTTAGAGCAACCCCGTTGAGATACGTGTCGTCCAGTACCTGAAAAAGAGAGTAAAAGAGTACCTCAGCTCAGAGACAAAATACATTCCATATTCCAAATCCATATATCAATACTGGTTTTTGTTTGTTTGTGGTTTTAATTATTTTTTCTTGTGAAATACATTTTTAGAATTAGTTTCAGCTGTACAACACAGTGCAATAGTTATACTTTTTACTCCTCAAGGTGACAACTCCCCCTCCCCCAATCCGCTGCCCCACTTCCCCCCCCCATGTCATACATATCTATTACAATTCCCTTGACTCATGTCAATGTACACTGGTTAACTTTTCCCCAAGAAATAAAACAAAGCATATCATGAATTTACTCATTTGACATTTACTTGCTTAGCATTTACTATGCGCCATACAACAAACCTACATTCAGTAATGTCCTTTTATCTTAATTTTGCTTTAAAAAGGCTGCTATACATAATTTTCAAAAATAAATTTTGTTACACCATAGTATATAATAATTTGCCATGCAAACAAGCCAGTTCATTCCAATAATTACATGTAGGGCTCTTTACAGAAAAAGTGTGCCAACCCCACTTGAGCTTAGCCACTAATTCAGTGAATCTCATGAAGTTCTGTTAGTATTAGCTTTGTGGTTTATACTAAAATATACCTGGAGCTAGAGCTGTCTTTTGGAGAGCAGCTTTTTCAAGTGTCATTGGTAGCACATACTGCAGACATCCACATTTTGTTTCCTTATTCAAGGATGATGATAATCAAACTGCTCCCTTTATTTTCTTAACTTTTCAGTTATGTAGGCCTTTCCGAAGGAGATTAAGCTAGAGATGGGCTGGATCTGGGGCCATTTTCTACATCTAAAGTAGGAAATGTTTATCTCAGGGGACTCCTAGGTCCTTATCAGCACAAAATGCCCATTCAATATTCAATACTGTTACAGATTCTTAGACTTTTAAAGGTAGAGTCTTAGAAACCTACTGAAAATTTTCCTCAGTTTTACAAATGAGATTTCCATGCCTCCAGAAACTCAGCTATACAATGGGAAGCCATCGTAAAGGTCTGAGTTCCCAATGTCACCTGCAGACTCAGAAAATGCAAACTAACTGCAGATACAAAGTCTTAACTATCCACTCTCTCCAACAAACTCATCTATATTTTAAAGATATTCTCAGAAATACTCTATAAGTGTCTGGTGACCTGAATTTACTAATTAAGATTCAATATTATCAAATATTGAGATTCTTCAAGTTTTTACTTTTGTTACTTCACTAACATTTTCTTAACAGTGGTTTGTCATCTAAGCCCGAATTCCCAGTTGTAGTCAATTAAAAAGATAAACAACGAAAACATTAAGTAAAAAACCAAATGAAATCATTTAAAGTTTTTCATCGACCTGCAATGTGCTGTGAGGACTTTGCCTACTTCCATCAGGTTTTTACAGCCCAACATCTACATGACGGAAAAGGTCAACGAACGGCGTCTTCACAGAATCTTAGATTGTAAAGTTACAGGAAGGCTAGGAGATCTAGTGAATACCTCTCATTCTACAAATGAAAAGCCAGACAAGTTGAGCGATTTATCCAAGGTCCCCACCCAGCCACTTAAGTGGCAAATGCGCGGTAGCTGCAAAATTCTCGACCAGGGCCAGTGAGTCCCTGGGCAGTCATTAGCAGCAGAGGTTCCCGAGAAGCCTTAGGGAGACCCGGCGGGGGCTTGGGGTCAAGAGGACAGAGCTTCCACCCAACCCCTGGGCAACTGCCCCGGCTTCGCTCATTGAGAGGGCAGTGGGGAGCGCCAAAGAAGGGACGACCCCGCTAGGTTCACGCGGGGTCTTGCCAGGCCCAAAGGGAGGAAAATGGCCAGAGAGTGGGCAGGGGTCTGAGGCCGGGTATCCCGGAGCCCCGCCCGGCTTAGGTTGCGCGGAATCCGCTCCAGCGCGTCCGCTCCAGCGCATCCTCAGCCCCACTCGAGTCCGGAGACCTTCGACCCCGACTTGCGAGCTTCAAGCCGGGCCGGCTTTGCCCCCTACGTGGCTGGGCACACTCCCACCGGGGCAGTCCAGTCCCACCCGGAAGCGGCTGAGAGTGCCAGCGCAGGGAGGTCAGACGCACACTTACCGGCGAGTTCCATGGCCGCCAGTGTCCGGACCTCCCGCGGCAGCAGCCAGAGTCCCACCCCGCTGCCCTGAAACACCAATCCGGGGCGTCCGCGCCCGAGCGCCTCGTCCCTGAAGGAGCCAGTAACAAAAAGGCGCAGGAATCACGTGCAGGAGCGGCTCTCAGTCCCCACCCTTCAGCGTGGGATGTAAAATCTGTACGCAGTGGTACATGTCCCCACGGTGTTCCGGAAGACTTGTCGTCTCTGCACTGAAAGCAGTAATCTTCGGTTTAACCTTTTATATGAATTCCTAATGTTGCGAACCTCTAAAAATCAACTCTGGGCTCTTATTACACATGCAGCCCTCCAGGGCCCTTCAGAGGGTAGAGCCAGAACTCCCAGCGTGCCTTGCAGCGCTGCTGGGAGTTGTAGTCTGGTGGCCTTTGAAGGCGAATCTGAACCTAGCAAACTAACTCCCAAAATGCATCGCGTTTCTAAACCTGGATCTTTTGAATGATCGGGTGGGTTTGAACCTTGGTTGCCTAGTTACAGCGTCTGTTTTCTAGACGCCTGTTCTCTCTGGCTTCCAATTGGAGAGACTTGGGTGGGAAGGCTACAGAAAGGCGGGGTCATGGTGGCGTTCTGTTTCTGATTATCTGTGTCACCACAGAACCGTGCTGGTTCTTGTCATTCTGGTAATGTTCCCTGGTGTAACAAATGAAAATACAAAAAAAAGTGAAATCAAATCAAATTTTTTAAAAATTTTGAATTTCAGATAAATATTATATGTGTGTGTGTGTGTGTGTGTGTGTGTGTGTGTGTATCCCAAATATTGGGGACTTTGCTAAAAAATTATTCATCATTTATCTGGAATTCAAATTTAACTGGGTATTTTGTATTTTATCTGGCAACCCTACACTCTGGAGAAAAAAATATCTGAGGTCTGACCTGAAATATCAACTCCCACTCAAACTGGTTCAACTGGCTATGGTGGTGCTTGGCCAAGAAGCTAATGAATCAGTGGGAGAGGTCTGATCCACTCCTCAGAGTCAGCACTTGGAATTTCCCAGCCCTGCCCTGCATACACTTTCGAGAACAAATGCCTTCCCACACACCCTCACCCAGCAGCCCTTTGAAGCCTGTAGATAACCTGAAGATTTCAGCTCCTTTCTGATGCCCTCCCCAAACCTCCAGAGAGAATTAAATCCTCCCTCTTTTGTATTTTGATAGTGCTTTGGCCTTATGCTGGTATAGCATTTATCAGGTGATATTCAAGTTGTTTGCCTGGCTGCTGTCCCCCCTCTTCCTCAACCTGATCCTTAAAGACTTGTATCTTCTTGGAATCTCACATGAACTTCTTTCTGAAAACTGGCAATTGTATTTGCTCGTTAAATGTCTGCCTTGCCGTCTGTTCCTGGTAATAGACGTTGAATAAGTTTTAGTTGTATTAATGAGTTTCTTTATCCAATACCAACACAGTCCCTGACACACGTTATACACCCAATAAAATGTATTGAAAATATTACATAGAGTGTACCTTATAAAAATTACAGTGCAATGATACAATTCAAAGAGCATTTTGGTTGCAGGATTTTAACTCATTAGGATATTAATGAGTTAACTGTAATAAGTAAAGCACAAGTAGGAATAGATACTCTGCCCAGTGTTAATGTTGAAGCATCAGGGATTAAAGGTGATGAAGACTAAGGGATACTTATTCAAGCTAAATACTTTGCAGTTGGCTTCAGCGATAACACCGATACTACCAGATGGTATAACACTGATTTGGTCTTTTCATTGTTGCAAGAGGTTTTATACAAAGAGTATGGATAGACATTCTGAAAGGTATAAATGAGAGTTAAGCCTCATTATTGAATCTATAGTTTGCCTGTAGTTCTGATCACAATACACTTTTGAAATTCTGCCATGAATCCCCCAAGATCTTAACGTCAATACTCCTTTAAGAGTTGTGATCTTTTTTCAAATCGGAACAAATATTTTCTCTTTATCATCAAATATATTTACTGAGTGCCTGCTCTGTACAAGGCTTTGTAAGGAATACAAGGAATATTAAACATAGTCCCTGTGTTTTAAGAGCTTTTTATCTTTCCTAGCTTTCATAAATCTTTTATCAATAGTATAAAGGGATCCACTTTTCTGGAAAACTTTTTTGTGTTTTAAATACTGTGGAATAGGCTGACCTTTATATAAATAGATATTCATTAAGGCACACTGTTGCTGAGTCTTTGTGGGGGAAAGAGGTTGAGAAAACTGCAGGCTGTTCCAACAAAGTCTGAAAACATTTAATATTCATCATCTTACAGTCTCTGACCTAGGCACAGAGCATTAAAAGGCAAAAAAAAATCATGCTTCTGCACATGGTTCACAAACTCACATGGGTACAAAACTCTATTTATAGTTAGTTAAACCTTAAACAAGGGTCTCTATTAAAGGCTATTTTCGAAAAGTCAAAAGAAAGTTGTAGCAGCAGGATTAAGCTATAAATCTGGGGATAATTCTAATTATAGTGGTCTGCCTAAATGTATGAAATCAAGGTATGCCTTTAGAGAATTTTCTTAGAAACCACTAAATGTAGACTAAAATACTTATATGTAGTATATTCTGATTACACTTAATAAAATATGAGGGCAATCAGTATCAGCTGTAGTGTAAAATGACCTATCAATGGAGAAGGTGTAAAACAAATGTGGATATCCCCTTCCCTTGAAACTCAGCTCATTGCAAATGCATATGTAAATCTGTTCCCTTGGATAATGATGTTGTGGTGGGAAGGCAACACAGTTGTATTGAGAGCCTGCCGTCTATGTAGAAGGCCCAAGGCAAGGAAAATCTGGCATGAGCTTTACCCTCAAGAAACCAAGACAGAGTTAAGGCATATGTAAATATATATGATAAACGGTAGGAAGTGACCAATGCCACAAGAGAAATACCGGGATTTTGGAGGGAAAGAGTATTTCTAGCTACCAGCATTTAGCTGGGAGCAACACCATTCCAAGAACAACATGAGCAAGGTACAGAGAGAGGTACTGACTGTCCAGTGGAGAGTGTTGTGTAATTATACAAGGGAAGATAAGGGGAAGGGTTCAAAAAGGAGAAGGGTGGCGTTTCCAGTAGAAGTTGGAAAAAGCTGGTAAAGGATCTTATCAAGCAAAATGGACTTGATGTTGACCCACCCAGATTTCCAGCCAAGATGACATTTTCAATGAATATTTTGAGGCTCCTCACTCCTTATTCTGCTTTAATGAAAAAATAAGATATAATATAAATGAGAAAATTAAAATGTTATAGCCGTGGTAAAAAAAACACACACACAAAAAAACGCATAAATACTTCCATGTAACAGAAACAGAACCAAAATACAAAATGGTAGTCAGACCAAAGCCATGTAAGTCCTGGACTCTGTATGTGGAAGCAAGAAGTCGTGAGCCAGGGTTCAGCTCTCATAGAATAATAGAGGCTAACAGGGCTCCACGTTTGGCTACAGACAGGAAGCAGCCTTGTGAGAGATTCACATTGGTTCCCTTCAATGAACCCCTTTCCAACGCACCCTTTGTCTAATCCCCTCGCACACTAACGCTGTCCTTGGCCATGTGACCTGCTTGGCCAATGGACCATCAGTAAATGAGATAGAGCAGAAACTCACTAAGTGCTTATACACTGGGGCATGTCCTATTGGAACATTTTCACTTGAAAGCCTATGGCTATGCTGTGAAGATGCTCCCGCAAGATACTGAATGATGAAAAGCCACATGGAGAGAGGCCCTGGAGGATGGAAGTTCGTTCATCTTGGTCATTCCAGCAGCAGATGAGTTCCCATTTCCCGGTCACAAAAATCAATGCAATACCTCATTATTTATTAAATAATTATTTATTAAGCACCTACTCTATGCAGCACGTTTCACACTGAGGATTATAATTAGACAAAATCTAACTCTTGTGGACCAAATCCATTAAGCTCACAATTTTCACCAAACTATTGCTCCCCTAAGGAGCCTTTAAATGGATTATTTGTTCATCTTCTTTATCAAGTATCTCACATCACATTTTAATCGCATCTGACTCTGACTATTATGCTGTTTCCATCTCTAAAGGGCCTCCCACCACACTGCTTTAGGCACAGATTTATGGTCTGTGCTGTCATATTAATACATATTCTGGCCTTGTGGCTTAGATAATCGGGGATATTATGCATCCCTGGCATTTATTGTTTGCTTTAAGCTCTTGGGGCTTCTCACATATTTTTATTTTGCAACAAGTTAAGAATTATCAGCCCACATTCCAAAGCTATTAGCATGATAAATATTCCTGTACAATGACCAGTGACTTCTAATAAGGCAATAGGTCAGTTACCCAACCTCCACCCTGAGGACCAGCCCTATTCCAACTCAGACCCAGCCTCAGTAATCCAAGTACAAATCTCTTGGGGGTTATTGGGGGTTGGGAAAAAAGCAGGGGGAGGGGTTTTAGAAGTGCAAAGCCAGATCACAAATAGTTTTGTCCTAGTCCAGAATTCACTAATATCGCCATCTAAATGGCAACTAGGAAGTCTGAGTCACTAGTCAAAACATGGTTTCAGTTGGTTTTATTGTAGACCGAGGAAATCCAGGATAAACCAAGAACATTTATTCACAGTCATGTTTTTCTCCTTCTGGATAATCCCTTTAATTTGTAAAGAACAGTTGTATTTTTCAAATTGTTTTCACTTATGGTAACTCAAGTGAAATGAGCAGCTCTGAGGTGCAGGGAGATGAGATTATCATCCACATTAAACAGGTGAGGAAGCTGAGGCCCCATGAGGTTGCTCAGCCTCATAACACCATTAGGTGGCAGAGCCTGTCCTTAAACTCAGGTCTTGTCTCCTTGTCCGGGATTCAGCTTCTCTTTTTATCTATCAGCCAAGGATAAATGAAGTGACTCCTTTAACTGTGGTGTCCCTCAGGCTGTCTGCTGCCCCAGCTCTCACGGAAACTTCAACACATAATCTGGAGGAGGAGAAAGTGGCAAAAACTCAATGAAGGGGCAAAGCGAGGAGTTGAATGCTAATACATATAAGACACTAAATACTGTGCAAGATCTTTCAGAAGCCTGAGAATCAAATAGTAAAACTAGAAAGAAGGCCTGTTGACATTACGGTCATAAAGTGAGGGCAAGAGGAACAGTGACAGAAGAGGAGTGGCTGGGCCAATACCAATACCAGGTAAGGATGAGGCAATGGTACTGGCAGCACAGTGGGGACTGGTCCCACGGCCAGGCCAGCTGAGATCAGCCGTGTTACCAGGAAACTGAGAACTAAAGCCAGGAAAGGAGCAGAGGGCCCAAAGTCATGGAGAACTTAAGTGAACAAAGGGAGAATTCAGGACCTGCTTAGGAAGACGAGGGAGGGAGGGCAGGGATTGGGCCGGGCTCCAACAGTTCTACCTTGCGGCTGCAGGAGAAACAAAACTGTTTGCTGTATTTGTCATCATCTTCCTCCTTGTTATTGTACTGCTCCACATGGCCTGGCCTGAGAAACGTGGTTTATACAAATTTGATCAGGGCAGAAATGATTATAAGGAGGTCACAGTGCAGTGGGGAGATAAACATGAACACAACTATTCACAAGTGTATGATAAGTGCTGTAAAAGATTGTGTCTGTCTGTCTATCTATCTATCTATCTATCATCTATCTATCTATCTATCAATCATCTACCGACCTATCTATCTATGCAAGATGCTGAGGAAGGCACCAATTTTTAAGCTACTTGCTAAGTAACTTAATTCTGTTAATGCTGCTAAGTTCCATTATGCCAAATTTTCAGTCAAGTCTACACCATCAACAAATCATTTGTGAGAGTATTTGGGGGGGAAAGCAAGGGAAAAAGGCTTGTGCTCCCTTCCTGGCTAGCTGTGGAAGAGAGAAGAATTATGTGGCCATGAGAACTGAGATGTGAATGAGTCTGATCTGAGCGAGTGCAGACACGTGGAGCCAGAGGTGGCCGGAAGAAACATGAGCCTCAAAGATGTCAAGGGCGTCAGTGGGCTCTCCTCAGCCATGGGATGGGGATCCAGTCAAGCTGAATTGAATCTCAAAGCAAAGATTGGTTTCCAGCTGATTCTTGGGTCACATTTATTTAACGTCGTTTAGCATCTTAAACCTTCCGAGAGCTACTGCTTAGATTTTCCAAAACTGGCGTCAAGTTTTGTTGTGCCCATGTCTCTCCCCACGCTTCCCACTTCTAAATTCCTTTCTTTCTTTAAACCATTTTTTTCTTTAGCATAACATTTAGAGTGGTAGCATATTAAACAACACACAAAATTCGACGGCTTGAATATGGTGTTTATTTTCTTTAAATACACTTAAATATGGAACAGACAGTAGTTCAGTAAACTCAAAACTACAAGCTGGACAGTAATCAGGAAACTCAGTGGGGATCATACAAATCAAAATCTGCATAAGAAAGAATCAGAATAAGTCACAAGAGAGTTGCGATTAGCAAAGGACTCTGAGACTGGGCGAACTGCCTCATCTGCTATGAGTCACGTGGCACCCGTCATTCCATGATGGTCAAACCTTTTTCATTCACCAAACACAAGGGGTTCCTCAGGCTCCCTTCTCTCCATCTTTTGGTGTGCAGAGGCATCTTCAGTGAGAAGACATCTGTCAGCAAACCAGGAAATCCTCAGCTGACGTTTAATGGAAGGTTGGTCTGGATTCACTGCGGTAGTATGTAAAATGGATTGTTTCTAACACCTGGGGAAAAAAACAGTGACAGCAACTTGGCAAAGCAGCATGCTGTTTAAAATGACGGGGATGGGGAGCTTGGGAACGAAGCTGCATCAAGGATTTTCTGGACTGTGGAGCCCATGGGCAGCCCTTTTTTCCTTTGGGAAGCGGCAATGCTTGGCACACGCTGGTTTTGAGTGACAGGTTCTGGCGTGAAAGGGACATCTGTCCTCACAGCTGTTGCAAAAGAAAATAAACACAAGACTTCAGAATCAACGACCACATTCAAAGGAATAACTCGGTTCTGATTTGATTAAGTTTTCAAAGTAAAATTTCCAGATATGCATTTAAAATGTCAATATAAAATCCTGAATGGTTATCCCACATGGGTTTAAAATCTATTAAAGTGCACTCAGTAACCTCTAGCTGTTCTCATCAATACATTTCTTGCTATCTAAATCCAGTGACATCCCTTTCCTCAAAGAAAAAACAACCAAACAAACATATACGGACATATATTGAAAGAGAGAGAGATTAAATCAAAGAGCCTGCTGATCCGAAAACCCCCAAAATAATTGCTTAAATCTCATCAATTTAGCTTTTGCTTAAGATCCATAAGCCAACAACAGCAGGCAGGATTTTCTTGACTTCTCAGTTAATCATCACTCTGTATACTCTTGCTTATCCCTTAGTTGCCAAACCTCTGTTCCACTATCAAAAAGGGGCTTGGGCACTGAAAAACAAATGGCTTCAGAAGGAATACCACTGAATCAAAATAGCATTTACATTACACGTTGATGAATCACGTTAAGGTGAAAGTAAACAAGTCACTCACCTGCAGGTCTCTGGGTGAAATATCTTGTGCTTCTGGCAGCAGCTCTCCAGAGTCTCTCTGCACTCAATGCAGCTGCAGTTTTCTGGGTGCTGAATGAGATCACCAGGACAGGATGTTTTACACACACACTCACACTGATCTTCATCAAACTTCATGTGAGGCCCACAGAGGGTCAGTTCCTGGAGGTAAGAGTGGTCTAAACAGAAAGAGACAAGTGTTGGTCGAACAGCTGTAGCATGGATAGCATGATCCCCAAAGTGGATGTATACTGTACATCATTCCAGAGTAACCGGAATTTATGAAATCTTTCCTGTAGATTTTCGCCTAATCTTTGCACAGGGTGAAGGAAATTCACCTCTAGTTTCACAATGCAAAGAGAGAATCTGTACGTTCTCCTCGGTTTGTGATAAAAATGTTAGAAGCTGAATATTCCTGGTAAGATTTTTTAGAGATTATTTTACATTGGTGACTTGTTAAAATGCAAATTTTCACAACCAAGTATTAGTAATAAAATATAGGATGTCTGAGGATTATGAGTCTAGTCCTTCCCAGATTTTAGGGGAAGACGAAATGGAGAGAGGAATAGAAGGATTGGCATTGTAGAAATATACCTCAGACCTTCCAGACTGTGGGTGGAAATGGTGATCTATTCCTCACCACAGATCACAACACTGATATAAAAGATGCAACAGTGATAATAAACTTGGATTCCATGGACATCTGCTGGAAGATCCTTTCACCTGAGACAGGAGGGCCTGAGAAGTTTTTGACACACTTAGCTGACAGATCTTTCTTCTAGAATGTGTACAAAACAATTGGATAACTACTGCTCCATGCCCAATGCTGATCATTAAATTGAAATTCATTGCAAAAAATGGAAGAGAGAGAAACTTCGGAAGAACTTGACTATGTCACCTTAGCATTATTGAAGGTTTTGGAGCAAATAATGTTTAGTTTCTTCCCCAAACCTGCTTCTCTCCAGTTTGCCTGATTTAAGGAATGGTGCCATCACTCTGGACTCACCTGCCATATTGACCCTAGTCACCATGTCCACCCCCTTTCTGCCTCCCTGAATTTGTTTTCTTTCTCATCACCACTGCCACTGCCTCAATTCAGTCAGTACTTTTTATTTTTTGTGTAGATAGCTGTCACTCCTTTGCCAACACAAGTTTTACTCCTTCAGTCCATTCTCCACAAGTTTATCAAAAACAAGTCTAATCACATCGCTCTACTACTTTAAGTACCTTAAAAGATTCCCCTTTCTTTCACAATAAAAGCCAATTTTCCCACCAGGACATGCAAGACCCTCCATGAATGAAACCCTACTCACTTCCCAGGCTCCACTTCTCTTTCTCTCCTCTCTCCTCTCTCCTCTCTCCCCTCTCCTCTCTCCTCTCCTCTCTCCTCTCTCTTCTCTCTCTCCTCTCTCCCCTCTCCTCTCTCCCCTCTCCCCTCTCCCCTCTCTCTCTCTCCCTCTTTCCCTCTCTCCCTCTCTCCCTCTCCCCCCCTCTCCTGTCATCCTACGTTGCGTCCATGCCAAAGTACAGTACTTTTTGTTCCCATGATATGCCAGGTTGTCTCAGACCCATGCCTTTGGCCATGTACTTCCTTCCTTCTGCTAATTATCCTCCCTCCCCCATATCTTCCCCAAATTCTGCAAGTTTAGCCGAGTGTCCTGGCCTTATGCATATTTCCATCTTGTGCTCTCTGACACTGCTTACATTTGGCTGTTTATTTCTTTGTTTTGTCCATTAATTTAAACATCCTAAAAGATATAGGGACCAGGTGTCATCTTTCTGGCATAAAATAGACACCTGATAAACTTTTATTTTTTAGTTTATTTGGTGTAATGAAAGGGTCCTGAAGCCAGATGATGTACAGAGTCTCTGCAGAACCCCACCCAGCAGTCCAAGACATTGAGCATTGAGTTAAACCATATGTTCTTGCCAATATCTGACCATTAATGATACATCAAAATGGTGACCTCCTGTCATCCAGTCTCATAGTTTTAACTGCTCTGTGGCTGATGATCTTTGAGGGATGATGTAGAATGGGTGTGTTGGAAGGCTAGATCTGAGGAGACTGCATTCTGAATTGTGTGAAGAGAAAAAAGATGAGTTTTGTAAGCCAAATGCCAGCAAGGCAGATGTTCCTTTGGGGCAAGATGAGAATAGATTGTTAAAGGACAGTTAAGAAGGACTTAAAAGATTTGCATGGATCACAAGGTGGCAGTAGAGACTCATTCAGAACACTTCAGGCAGCTACCAGCTCTATTCTTGGACAGATGATTTAGGGAAACAGCTCACTAGGTGTTGCTGAACCTCAGCAAGGTAGGTGGCAGAGGCTAGCCTAAATCCCTGTAGCCAAGTTAAAAGTAACAGAAACTGGTTGTAGAAGAACCAAGTGAAGCAGCAACTAGCTAAGGGCGGTACCCTGGACTATGGTACACTGATGCCAATCCTGGGGAGGTTGATGATGGGATACCAATGTACTCTGTTCCCAGCCTTGTTCCATTTATCATTCTTATCAATAAAATGGGATTTTTCTAAGTAAATTTTTGCAATTGTGGATATCTTGAGGAATTTAAATGATAGAATCAGAACTCTCCCCACCCTACCACCACCTTTTATTTGGGTATTGTAACAGTTTAGAGCAATGACCTGAATCTAACAAGATGAAACTAAGTTGGACTTGGATTCACTAACCTAAATGTGCCCATTCAGGAAAGAGATCATTGTAGAAAAGGCAGTTGGCTTAACAGCCACATGTGTGAAAAAGGTAGTGAACAGCAAGCTCAGTATATGATATTAGTTTGATGGGAATACTAGAAAGATGACAGTGAACTTGGCCCACATTAATTGAATTATGGGAGATGAAAATTAGAAGTGACTGTGATCCAGACTACCCTGTGCCTCTCACTTCCATCATTGCTACAACTTCCCAGAAGGTCCCCTGTCTCCTTTCCTTCCGTAGGGGGCCAACCCACCCTCTTCTATACTGTCGTTGGGTTGATTTTGTTGAAATTCTAATAGGTGCTGTCATTCTCCTGCTTGAACCAGCTGAGTGGTTTCGCTTTGCCCTTAGCATCACATCACAGCTCTGGGACAAGGTTCACAAACTTCCCTGTGGACCTCTCCAGCTTCCTCTTTCCCATCTACCCAGCCCCCTCTCTTTACGTCCCCACCATGCTGAACTCCTTCCAGCAGCCCATGTGCTACATTCTTGCACTTCCACTCCTGAGCACTCATTTTCCCCCGGCTCAGAACACTGCTCTCCTTCCCCACTACTCTTTTCACCCTCAGCACTCATGGGCACTGGCTGAATCCCTCCCCAGGAATTAACTTCAGTAGAAAGAGACCACCTCACCCAAGGGTATGTTCCCTCCCTGAGGCAGCCTATATCCAGTCCAGAGGGCCCAGCCCCTTTGCCTCAACTTGGGACAACCTCCCAAGGGCTGTCCCAGCTTCAGCTCCCCATAGGTTTGGCTGACACCTCTTAGCAACTGCGATGCAGTTCAGCTTCTCCCCCTGCCCAGTCATGAATCCGTCTCACATTTTAATGCATCATGTCTGCATGCAAACCTCCTGAGTACAAATCTCTCTCAGAAGCTGTGTAGCAGAGAAACCTCAACTAGAACAGCCTGTAAGCTCTATGTATTATGCCTCCCACAATAACTTTCTAACACTACGAAAAAAATGAGTCACATGGACAAAGAATTATATGTTTTACATGGCCCTGTAGGGTAAACCCTGAACTAATGAGTTGATGCTCTAGAGCTGGGCTGTCCAACATGGTAGCTACTAGTCATATGGAGCACAAAATGGCAAGTCCAAATTGAGATGTACTGTAAGTAGAAAATACACACTGGATTTCAAAGACCTCACACAAAAAATGAGAATATCTCATTGATAAGTTTTATAACATGAATGCATGTTAAAATGATACTATTTTTGATATGTGGGATTAAATAAAATAGAAAATTCCTCTGACCTGTTTCTTTTGATCTTTTTAATGTGAGGCCTATACAATGTAAGTTACATACGTGACTCTCACTGTAGTTCCATTGGATTGAGAGAGAGATTTAGGTTCCACATAATTTACTAGCAACAAGAGTGTGGCCAGAGCAAATGGGCTACCTTAGTGGGTGGCAAGTTTCCCCGTGACTGATGTATGATCTAGCAGAAGATAACTGAACACTCAGTGGGAAGCATGTAGATGACATTCAAGATCTGCACGGGCATTTCAACTACATGAACTTTAAGTTTCCCTTAAACCCGGGGTTGAGCTTTCAGGAAAACATTTCAAAGAAAGCCGAGAGGCAGAAATACAGGAAGTAGGATGTTATTTATAGTTTCTAAGGACTGATTCCTTAGACTTTAATCCTTACTATAAGTCTTGCTTGTAGATCACAGTTTAAAACAAGCAAGGTTCAAATTGCATGATTCCTTTAATGTTTTTCAGTGGAATCGTGTGAAATTATCCGGGAAATAAACAAAAAAAAATGCATTCATTTTCAGCCAAATGTTCATCACCCAAAATCATAGCGTTATGAGTTATGGGCAGTGATGATCACCTGTCTCTTATGGTTCCCAACTCCCCTTTGCCCGGCAGCCATGTTTTGCTTTCACTTAGCCCTAGTTTCAGAAAAACTTTTGTCTTATCCCCTGCCCCCTTTTGAAATGATTGGCATGTTTTCACATGACACAGTTAAAAGAAACCAACAAGTCCAAAATTACTTTATGTTCTGGTGAGATTTTTATACAAATAAATTAGTAAAATATGGTTGACTAAGCGTTTAGTTCTGAAGTGGCTTTCACTAAAGGTTACCATCCCCTTTCAAATTCAATGTTTCAGGATGCTCTAATCACTTTGGGCTTTTCTTTAAGATTAGAAAGCAGAGGGTGCATTGGTAGACTTACTGTATAATTATAGTACAGAGGGTTCTGGAATCTGACTGCTTCTATCACTCGTAGTTGTGTGACCTTGAGGAAATTACTAGACATCTTGGTGTGTCTATTTCGTAATTGTAGGAAAGGGGGATAATAATAGTATATTATAGGGTTAGTGTGAGGATATAATGAGTTTATACATATAAAAAGGCTTACAACATTGTCTGGTCATAGTAAGCACTCTATAAATGTTAGTTGCTATTATTGTTATTTTTATTATCACTATTGGGTTGTCGGAAAACTCATGACACATGTTTGCGACAGATGGCACTACTTCATTTTTGGAAGTGCTAGAGTCATTTGCATCTATGTTATTGCTATGCCATTTGACAGCTGACAGTTCTAGCTTCGTTCTTTAAAAAAATTGAGTGATTGGGTTGAGTTTTGGAGATTTTACAACAAGTTGAAGATGGAAGACCAAACTGTGCATTTTTCCATTTTTTACTGTTTTACTTCCATAAAGGGAAGAACGCGCATCAAGCTTGTTAAAAGTTGCATAAAGTTTACGGTGACAATGCTCTATAAGAACGTCAGTGCCAACGATGGTTCACGAAATTCCGTGCTGGAGATTTTGATCTCAACGACGCTTCTCAGTCAGGGAGGCCCACTGAGGTTGATGACGACAAAATAAAGGCATTGATCAAGTCAAACCCACGTTACATGACACAAGAGATTGCAGAAACATTGAACATCCATCGTTCAAGTGTTCACAACCACCTGAAGAAGCTGGGATACATAAGCAAGCTCGATATTTGGGGTCCGCATGAACTCAAAGAAGTCCATTTGATGGCGCATATAAACATCTGCAATATGCTCATTAAACGTGAGGAAAATGATCCTTTTTTTAAGTGACTGATAACTGGTGATGAGAAGTGGATTGTTTACAACAATGTGGTGCAAAAACAGTCTTGTCCCGACGTGATGATTCGCCTTAAACGACATCGAAAGCAGACATTCATCAGAGGAAGGTTATGCTCTCAGTGTGGTGGGATTTTAAAGGTGTCATGTTTTTCGAGCTCCTACCAAGGAACCAAACAATCAGTTCAAAAGTGTACTGTCGGCAATTGGACAGTTTGAACAAATCCATCATCCAGAAACGTCTAGAGCTTAATTGCAAAGGAGTTGTGTTCCATCACGACAACACGAGACCACACACAAGTTTGATCACATGTCAAAAATTATTGGAGCTTGGATGGGATGTGTTGCCACACCCACCATACTCGCCTGACCTTGCACCATCAGACTTCCCCTTGTTTCACTCTCTTCAAAACTCCTTGTGTGGTATAACGTACAATTCAGATGAGGCTGTAAATCAGCACCTTGTTCAGTTTTTCACAAATAAAGACAGGTCCTTCTATAAACGAGGAATTATGAAGCTCACTGAAAGATGGCAAAAGGTTATCGAACAAAATGGGCAATATATCATTGATTGATCTTAGTTCTTTATATAAATAAATGACCTTTGAAAAACATAGACAAAATACATCATGACTTTTCCAATAACCCAATATTATTATTTCATGCTGCTGTCATTACCTTCCATTCCAGCGAGTGGATTCTCCTCCTGTAAAACGCATTTACATTTGTTGCTATCCCATAGCATGTCAACAGGACAGAGTTTCTTGGAATGTGAACAGCTGGGGAGGGAGGGGGAGGAAACAACCACATTTAAAATCTTTCAAAGGCAATATCTTTGGAACATTTTTCTAAAGCATTGAATACATTTCTAAGTGGAGAATGGTTAAAATTTTTAAGGAGCTTAATTCATTTTCCTGAACTGCATGTTATTAGATAGCAATTCTGTAATTACAAATATTCTACGTAGAAACCATCAGAAACTAAACTGTAACTTTGGAAAGTTATCATCTTTTAAAGAAACTTGGTGTTGAAACAATGCAAATTAGCTGTCAATCAACAGAACTTATCTACCAAAAGTAAATATTGTTCTAACATAGCACCTAAGAACTATCCTCTTTAAAATGGAGATAAAGACATTGGCCAGCACAGCAGGAACACCTGATGGATAAATGTTCCTTATACATGAGCTTTCTTTTCTGCTTGAGAGAAGAAGAGGTGTCTCCCGGGTTCAGTGTTAACACATAACCAGCAGTTCACACCTTCACTTGCCACTCACACAAGAGCTGACTGCTTTACCTTAGCAAGATCTAAGGACCCAACTTAGCTACTTCATGTTTTATTTGTTTTATTTTTTAGCTGAGCCATCCTGCCACCTGTCGGCAGCTCAGCGGCAGCTCAGCTCAGGCTGGGCATCGAACCGCTGTTGCTCAGAGCTCAAACTCTTGAGCGAGAGCTACTTCATGTTTTCATTCAGTGTTTGTAATTTGCCCTGAATTTGTGTCTCAATCTTTTTTGCCCAAATCAGTGATTCTTACCTTTGATGTCAGAACACTTCAGGGTGTCATAATTTGTGTCATGAAGAATCACAAAATACTCTCAAGAAAATTTCAGAGTCAAATTAATTTTAAGTCATTTTAATGTAAAATTAGAATTTTCCATTTGGTAATCTTAAGAAGAAGCATTAGAAAGTTGCCAACCTCAGATGCAGATAGTTTTGCCACTCCCCAATGACTCCAGGAATCTTTTTATTTTTCCCCCCTAATTTTGGGACTGAAATGTATAAACAGCCTAAAATAAGTTTTATTTAATGCTTGTTCTGGAATGAGGGACCATGTGCCAAATCTGAGGCTAGAATAAAGTTTTTCAACTGTGTGTATTATGAACAAAGGTGTCCATAAGTAGACGTGCTGAGTTAATAACCACTGAGCTTTTTGGTCCTACTGCAATATACATCTAACACCTAATAAAAAATATATTTGCCAAATAGCTATTACCAGTAGATCTGGGTTAGAAGCTAAAAGGTGAAGAGCTTGAAGAGACAGTGATGACACTATAATTAATTAAGTATCCCACACACACAGCTTTGGCAAGGGCAAGAACAAGTCTAACCGAGGACAAGAAATGCTTACCGATCTTCTTCTGGGACCTGGATGGATCTTCTGATAATGGAGTATGGATGACGGGGAGCCGTTGATAAGCACTTACAACCTGTATGGTTGGCAACTTTGACAGGTACTAATTCAGGTACTGATGTCAAAGGCACAGATATCTCAAAGAGCTAGAGAAAGATAATCATAATACATACATATTTTTAAAAATAATAATTTCTATAGTCTGCCTTTTTGCCTTTGTCCTTTATGGAAATGACTTCAGCAAAGTTGTCCACTAAGAATAGAACTCATAAGGATAAAGGCTGGTGTGATGGAAAGAATGCCAGGCTGAAAGTGAGGAAACTGGGGACTTATCCAACTTTACCAAGTATTTAACCTTGGTCAAATCTCTTAACTTTTCTGTGTCACTCACTGGTACCTTTGTAAAATGGTACTGTTGGTCCCTGCTCCCACTTTAAATTAGGGTATAAATAGTAAGGACTAACTGAAATTATAGCTATGATGTTTATTTGAGACCATGGTGACTAGATTATTGTTCAAAACGATTTGCTTAGGCCTTCTCATACCATCTCTATTCAAGGACTATAGTTTCCTGTTCCCTGACTTTGAACTTGGCCATGTGATTTGCTTTGGCCAACAGGATGTTAGCAGACATGACACAACTACAAATTTGAACTGTGGGTGCTTTGTGGGGCTTGTCTTCTCATGTGTGTGCAGTAGCCATGGGAAGAGCATGACCTGGCAGGCTCGCTGGTCCAATGGAGAAGAGACAAAGGGAACAGACCTGGACTCAACCTGCAGCTTGGAGTCAAGCCCAACTGAAGCCATGCTAAACTAACTGAACCTCAGATACATGAGTGAGACTAAGTCTTTGTTGTTTGAAGGCTGTGAGTTTTACAGTGTTTATTATGCAGCATTGCCTAGTAATAACTGACTGATACAAGCTCATCATGCCCAACCACTTAATTATAGGTAACATTAATATAATTCTTTCTGTGTTTCTATATGCCTGGCCCTGTTGTAAGCACTGTTATATTAATTCATTTATGCTTCATAACAACATTATAAGGTGGTGTGGTTTTTTTACCCTCGCCCCCCCCCCATGGATGAAGAAACAGATGTACAGAGAGGTTATATAACTTGCCTATAGCCACATAACTATTAATAGGAAGAGTTGGGGTTTGAACCCAGGCAGTTTACTCTAGAGCTAGAGGGGATACTCTTAAGAATATACCTTATCACATTTTGGAATGAACTTGCTATGACCAGAAGAAGCAAGGTGGGATCCTGGCAAGTAGAACTTAGAGAAACATCAATTACTTTGTTTCTACAGTGGTTCTATGATGTAGGGATGAATTTGAACTTGATTTTTAATGTTTTTTCCATTCAGTCACCATCCCATATAGCTCTTACTACATACAGTATTCATTTATTCACTTTGTTTCTAAGAGATAGTTCATCAAACAGTCCATAACTTTGGAATGAGAGGTAGGATTTTTTTCTTAAAGAACCCACTATTAAAATGTTGAAATATGCATATTTGGAAATAAAATCTGTTGTACACTTATACTTAAGTACATTCTTTAAAATCAATCATTTGTTGAATATAGCACTCAAAATAAAGTACTCAACTCTCTATTAAGCAGAAACAATCCATTAAAGTTGTGTTTATTCCGACCTTTTAATATGTAATGGAACTTCCATGAATCTAAGTAAAAGTGTTTTTAGAGTGTTTACTTTGCATAAACTTCATCTTCTTGCGAAATTTTTCAGCTATGCTCTAGGGAATAACACTGTCATGAACTAAAGCCTCTTGTGTTATGCAAGCTTTGTTTCTACTAAAGCCTCTTGTGTTGTGCAAGCTTTGTTTCTACTGACCGTTGATGCTTAGCCATACTTATGTTATTTTTTAACCTGATTGTCAAATAGTAGAGGTCAGAATTTTTACAAGTCCCAAGAGTCTCTAAAAGGATTTAGAAAAAGAAATTCTACAGTTTAAGAGATATTTTAGGGGGTAGGAGGAACAAAATTAAGGATAAGTTAACTTATTACCAAGCAAAACAACATTCTATTCTTTTCATCCAATTAAGATTACCTAACATGGACATATTTGGTGCATATGTAATTTTACTGCACTACTACTGTATACATATTGTACATATTGTATACAGAAGAATAGATTGTATAAGCAAATATGACAAGTAAATGAATATATCAACATGCATGAGGAACTTGCAACAGAGAATCCAAAAGAATGTAGTTTGACTTATAGCTTTTTAATGTGTTTCCCTAAGTTTGTTATTATTGCTCTCCTATGCAACATTTATTACATTTTATAACAATATGGTAGCGATAAAAAGAAAAACTCACCTATGGAGCAAAAGGGATTTTATAAGATGGAGAGGGGAGAACTCTTTTTTTTTCATGGGGACTGCAGAATTATGTTGAAAGGTCTTTTGTGCTAGATATTGGCCATTTGCCCCTCCAAAGATGCCATCCTCTCTCCTTCCTTCCCCACTGAGGTCTGTGTCCCAGGACGTTGCCCTCCATGGACTGCATCTCTAGTTCCTCTTGCCTCTTCCACCCCTCCCCGACTCTTTGCCAGGCTAAGGGTTGGCAGTGGCCGCCACTCCTCCGGCCAGTCCAGCAGCCCTCGTCTCCACTTTCTCTCAGGGTCCCATAACGGCTCCATCTCCTTGCCTCTTCAGTCCAAAGGTGGGAACAGCTCCCCCTGTTGGCTAGTTCTGGGTACTGCACCATCCCTTTCTACTTTTCCCTAACTCAGCCCCACCCTTTATTAAATTACTCTTCTCAGTCATTCCATTAGCATAACACAGAACCTAACAAATACACAACACAGTGTAGCTGCCTTCATTCCTTTTAACATCTGTTCTAGTAACTTCCATATGCCTTTCTGATTCTTGACATTATAGCATCAGAGAGACAGTAACTGATAAGAGTTCAGGCTCTGGAGTCTCACAGACCTGGATTTGAATCCCAGCTCTGCCATAACTTACTTCATGTATAAAGGAGGATAATAAGATACCATTTTAGCTTATCTCAGGGATTAACTGAGACAACAAGGAAAGTATTTAGCACAGTGCTTGGCAACAAGCTTAGTTGTAGCTGTCAACACTATCATCATCAGGGCTTTGGAGAGGGTGTACCTGCTGATGTCCTCATACCTGTTTGGAAACGTACGAGGTACTTGTGTTCATACAAATGAGGCTCTCTTCATTGCAGCAGCCACCACACCGGAACACGTTCACACAGGGAGGCTTGAAGAACCTGTTGGTGCTCCTCCCCAGCTCACTGGCGACCTCCACACATGTCTCTCTAGGGCTGCACTGGGTTCTTTGCCATTCCTCATCTATAACTGCAGAGAGGGAGCTCATTGGGGGGAGTAACAGAAATAGCCCTGACATGCCAACATGAGCCAGGGTTATGCTGGACACAGTCATTTCACATTTGTAGTGCTTGTTTGTTTTACTAGATGGATATTTTTTGTCAGCCCTTTAAGCAAAGATTGGTTTCAGAAAAATTCAAACCATGTAAGAAATAACACGTGTTATTTATTAAACAATTTACACAACACAGCTGGATAGCATGTCTTCTACTGGAAGCCAGGCGTGGGCAAGTTTTGGCACCATCAAGAAGTACATTTCTGTTGGTTGCTTAAGAAACTACAGTAGGATTCAAACCTGGCAAACACACGAGTGAAAATGTAAGTGGAACTAATCTTGCCTCAAGTGAGAGTTTTCTCATTTGCAAGTGTCCAATACTGATATTTATATAAATGATGAAATAAGACAGTTCATTTTGATGGGAGGAGAAATATTCTGGTCATTCTAGAGAACTGGAGAAAAACAAGAAAAAGAGACAAGCCTGTGGAAATAAAAGGGTTACATAGATTCTTGTAAAACAGCACTTGCTTTTCTCTCATAGTTTATTTTTTAAATTAGACTTGACACTTGATATTTAATGTTGTAAAGCCTTTCTATGGATGTTTTTGGGAAGGGATTCAATTTTATGACAAAGACAACATTTAAAGGCATTCTTTCAGCTTGCCACGGAACTGCAGTTTATTATATGTTGACGGTGGTAGTACAAACCTCCTGTGGCAGGCAGCCTTGAAACTGACCCCCCAATGATGCCCCCTCCTGGTGTGCACACCCTTGTGTAATCCCCTCCTCTGTGTGTGGGCTGGACCTAGTGAGTTCATTCATATGAAGAGAATACAGCAAAAGGGATGGGCTGTCACTTCCACGACTAGGTTAAACTGACTGTGCCTTCCGTCTTGCTAGCAGTCTCTCTTGCTTGCTGGCACTCTCTCTTGCTTGTGCCTTCTGGGCTTACGGGCTTTGATGAAGCAAGCTGTCATGCTGGGAAGGTTGGAAAGGGACTGAGGGTGGGCTCTGGCCAACAGCCATTGAGTGAACTTGGAGGCACACCCTCTCCCAGTTCAACTTTGAGATGCTGCCTGTGGCCCAAATGGACACCTTGACTGTAGCCTCTACAGAGACCCTGAAGGAGAGACACCCAATTAGGCCATGTGTGCATGGATGACCCACAAAAACTGTGAGATAAAAAATGTTATTTTCAGGAGCTAAGTTTTGGGGTAATGAGTTATGCAACAATAGATAAGCTCTTCTCCATTTTTACCCCATCTTTAAAAATTTGTATTGCTCTCTTACCAGATTATTCTGAATTCCCATAATATGTGAACATGTTTCCACCAGAAGATACAGAGAGAATGTCTGCTTGAAGTACACAGATACAATAATATTGTTGGAGATCTGACCCTAGTCTATAAATTACTCCCTTAAAACAGCTTTCCATATCCTTTTCCCCCTTAATCTCAACTTTCCTCAAATGTTGCTTCTTCAATCACTAAACTTCTGATTTTGAATGTTTATGGAAAGATCCTGAAGGTGATAAATATGAGAGATAAATTACCTAATGAGGTGTTAACATGGGTATTATTTAATTCACTATTACTAATCACGAATCCTGGAAAGAGCAAGTAATCAACTTATAAAAATAGTCCTTGTTCAAACTTCTCCTTAAATGTTGCTGTCCATTTCCTTTTTTAAAAAAATAAAACTAAGTTTTGAGAGCTGGAGCAGCAAGACTTTAATCAAAATTGTGTGGCACTATGACCAATGCCACAGAGTAATGGCCTTATAACTCTACTATCCTTTACTACTGCCTGGCAGGACTGCCCTGCGCCCACGATGACCCTGAAATCCATGAGGGAGAGTTAATAACAAATTGTAATTGATGTAACACGCCCATTTGATTTTTGGTGTTTCTAACTTAGTAAAAAACGGTCAGATGATCCCCCACGTAATGACACATTTAGAGTTTTTTATGTTCTTTTAAATACATTTTTCAACTTTTTAATGATTTCCTCCTTAGAAAATGTCAATGTCACTGACTTTTTTTTATCACCTAGTCTTGGTTTTATGGTAATTAGCTTGTCTACCTCCATCTTCACAGAGTATCTGCAGACTCACATCAGGCCTTCAGACAGGCCTTGGATCTCAGGTGTGGCCTAACTCCCTTGCTTTCATGAAGTCCATGCTAATTCAGCACAGAGATACAACTAGAGCTTCAGACCTCTGCTTAAAGTGGGTTCTAGGCCATGGTTCCAACTATCTCAACTCATTTAGACACACAGTCATACACATGAGCACAAAGAATTCTCTTCACACGCATGCCCACAGTGCAGCCAAGGGATTTATCCCTGCCTACTCACAGCCTTCCCCACAGCCAACAACAGCAGCCTGTGCGACATCATCATCTTTTTACAAATGCAAAAAAATAAAGAGAAGTCTAGAAAGAAAGAAAACAATAATTTTGGCTTACTGGTCAGTTTGAATTACGCAATAGATATGATCTATTACCAGGTAATCATAGCTTAATCAAATCTAAAATGCTAGATCAACAATGCCCCAGTAGTGTCTTGGGTTGCTTTTACATGTCATCAAAAAAGTTAAATGCTTAATCGGAGGCCACACAGTATTATTTGGCAAGCATTTCATTCATTATGGCATAGTCCAGACAGACAATGGTTTTCTTCCAAAGAATTGCCATACCTTACAAGGGAGCAATCATTGCCTTTATTTCCAATTATGTTATTTTCTAGTCTGGAGTTTGGATTCTTGCGTCTAGAGATTTCCCCCTCCATTATTCCCCTAGTAATACCAGTATGCATTGTTACAACTCAGCTTCCAACTACTACTTTTCATTTTTACTAAAAAAAAAAAATCACAGAATTTTGAAGAAATCCAAAAGCTATACCTAATCTATTAGTTTTTATCCACGTATGTACAGCAGTAAAATGCCCCCTTGTGATGAATACTTAGGTTGTTTTATTTTTTAAGTAAACCCAGTGAGTTTTTTCTATTAAGAAACATCCGTCTGCATTTGCTTTGCCCTCATATCTTTGAGTTAAATATATTCCTATATTTTGAAGCGTTCTTTGTGTTGGTTTTTTATCTCAAAATCCTATTGAATATATTTCTCTGTGGAGTAGACATAGGAAACCAGGCTTCTCCACCAACACCAAAGCTATGATAGCAAAGCTCCCCTGTTTCTCTCCCTGACACATGCCTGCCCTGCTCAAACTTTCAGAAGAGATTGGTGCCTTTGTTAGTATCTCAGAAAGAGCAACAATTGGTCTACACAACACACCTACCTTTTAGTGTTTCAATGTCATAGAAAGTTGCTGCAAACCTAGTGGACCGATGTGATGCTGAGCGCGAGTCCGTGCTGGTAAAACTTTTCATCTTTAGTCGGCATCGCCACAGCTTCCAGTCTTCAAAGTGTGTGATTCGTAGCAGTTCCTCCAAACCAGAAGCCGCCCTAATCTGCTGTTCAGATCGTTCTAACATTGACCGCTTAAAAAAAAAAGATTGATTTAAAAGCAAGTTACTGAAGTTTTAGTTTGTCTGATAATCTTCATTACCAACACTTAAAAATGTAAATAGAGCTGAAAAGAAATTAGAGAGATGAGTTAAATGTACACCAGTACCTAGGAAAAATGACATCTAGTAGTTTTGATTCACATTTTGCTCACTCATGATTGAATCAAAGGAATTATGCCCCTGGGTTCTCAGAACATTTAAAAACAATATCGTAGCGGCTTGAATGGTGGACTTCCAAATGATATGTCCATGTCCTAACCACCAGAACTTCTGAATGTGACTTTATTTCGGAAAAGAATCTTTGCAGATGTAATGCAGTTAAGGATCTTAAAATGAGACCCTCCTGGGTCATCCAGGAGGGCCCTAAATACAAAGACAAGTGTCCTTATGAGATGGACGAGGGAAAGCCACAGACACAAAGGACAAGATTTTGTGAAGATGGAGACAAAGATTAAAACAATGCAGCCATTGGGTGGCTGGTTGGTTCAGTTGGTTAGAGCTCAGGGCTCATAACACCAAGGTTGACAGTTTGATCCCCACATGGGCCAGTGAGCTGCACCCTCCACACCTAGATTGAAACAATAACTTGACTTGGAGCTGAGCTGTGCCCTCACAACTGAAACAATGCAGCCACAGGTAGGGATGGCCTGGAGCCACTAGAAGCTGGAAGAGGCAAGGAAGGATTCTCACCAAGAGACTTTGGGTGGAGCACAGCCCTACCGAGAACCTTGATTTAGGAATTCTGAATACCAGAACTGTGAGAGAATACATTTCTGTTATTTTAAGCCACCAAGTTTATGGTAATTTGGTACAGCAGCCATAGGAAACTAATATAGATTTTTAAATCATACTATTTTTGTGACAGGAGCCAATGACGACTGTTTTCATCTGTCATTTGTTTGAGAAACTGACCCAGAAAGTCCTGGGGACCCTGCCTATGGTCACACAAGGAAATTATAAGGTCCTGATAACATGATTTTCTAACTTTTAACCCTCTGAGCCCTTCGTCCCCCTTTTTATTTATTTTTTTTTAAAGATTTTTATTGGGGAATTGGGGGGATGGGAACAGTGCTGGGGAATTGGGGGAAGGGGAACAGACAAGTTGCTGTCATTTTTGTTCTTCAATCTAGTTGTGGAGGGTGTTGCTTCACTGGCCCAAGTTGGCACCATCATTGTGCTCTTCCCTGGTGAGGCAGATCAGTCACCGGCTTCTGGACGGCCGCTCACTGCGGCTGCTGGCCGCTCACGCTGGCTGCTGGCTACATACGGTAGCCCATGGCAACACACTGCCACAGGGGCTGCAGCCTACGCCGTCGCTGGCGACTCATGGCAACCCAGCTCCAGGTTGAGCTGTTGTTCAGCATCTTAGCTGTGGAGGGCAGTGTCACTGGCCCTCATATGTGGGATCCGAACCGGGGCCCTCTGGCATCCCAAGCGAGTTCTTAACCATCGCGCCACTTGGCCGGCCCCTCGTCCCCCTTTTTAAACTTGCTTACTATTTCAAAGACTTCTTCCTGATAAACTACACTATTAGAGTTTATGTTGAAAATTTGCTTTCCACACAGTTGCACGAACTGTCTTGACTGATACAATGCCTAGATTTGTGAGGAAAAAAAAACCTCGGTTAATAAAAGATTTGTAGTGTGTAGCCCAATTGTTCAAAATTAGGGGCTTGATTATATAAATAACAATACATGTATACAATGAAATACTATGCGGTCATCAAAACCAATGATGTTTATTGGGACAAAATGAATCTGCATCATTCATCAGGTTTTTGGAAGTAGGAGTTTGTTTTTTTTTAGATATGATGATGGATACTGCGCTGTCTGAAAGTGGGTGCTCAGAAAAGCAAGTGTGGTCCAAGTCATATATGATTCAGTTATATCTCTGTTTAAATTATTTATGTGCATCATGTATAAACAACCATTGTTAATTAATCATATATAATTTAAATATATATGTATATGTAAAACATCTGGAGGGACATACATGAAAATATAAACAACAGCTAGTTCTCTAGATCAGGGGTTGTCAAACTATAGCCCCCTGGGCCGGCCGAGTGGCACAATGGTTAAGAGCTGGCTTGGGACGCCAGAGGGCCCCAGTTCGGATCCCACATATGAGGGCCAGTGACACTGCCCTCCACAGCTAAGATGCTGAACAACAGCTCAACCTGGAGCTGGGCTGCTGTGAGTCACCGGCGATGGCGTAGGCTGCAGCCCCTGTGGCAGTGGGTTGCCATGGGCTACCGTGTGTAGCCAGCAGCCAGTGTGAGCGGCCAGCAGCCGCCGTGAGCAACCATCCAGAAGCCGGCAACTGATCTGCCTCACCCGGGAAGAGTGCAATGATGGTGCCAACATGGGCCAGTGAAGCAACGTCCTCCACAACTAGACTGAAGAACAAAACGACAGCAACTTGTCTGTTCCCCTTCCCCTAATTCCCCAGCACTGTTCCCATCCCAATTCCCCAATAAAAATCTGTAAAACAAAACAAAACAAAACAAAACTATAGCCCCTGGCCTTATTCACCCTGCTGCCTGCCTATTTTTTATAAATAAAGTTTTATTGGAACACAGCCATGTCCAATTTATTTACATAGTGTCTATGGCTGCTTCATTCTACAATGGCAGAGTTGGGAAGTTGAGACAGAGACCTTCATAGTGGTTTCAATCTGAGGCTGCCCATTTTTTTAAAATTTCACTTTTCTCAGTCATTCTACTTTTCATTACAGTAGGTCCCTGACTTACGTCCATTCGAGTTGCGAACAAATCGTGGAAGTAGCTCCCATGTCTGCCAGACATTGTCCCAGTTGTGTTGCTGTGTGCTTACTGTCCAGTGCGATAGTGTACAGTAGTACAGGGCTCAATCAGAGCCCAGGGTGTCCGGAAGCAAGGGGAAAAGCAGTGGTGATGTGGAGGGGACTGCTAGGTAGTGCAAAGCAATAATCATGGAAACAAAAGTGAAAATAATTGAGAGATTGGACTGAGGCGAAAAGATGGTAGACGTCGCTCATTCTTATAACATGAGATGTTCAACCATTGGCTTTACATAGTATATTTGTATCAAAGGTGTATAAGAGACACTTTTCGGACTTACGAACGAGTCGGAGTTTCAAACAAATCCGACTTACGAATGTTCTCCCGGAATGGAACTCATTCGTAAGTCAGGGTCTTACTGTATTCCATGTTTTATATTGTCTCTATTCTCTTTTTTGAAATATTTATCAGACATATATTAGAGCGTTTTAATGATCTTACATGTCTCTTAAATGTGCTTTCATATTTATCTATTTTTCCTCCCTTCATTTCTCTTCAACATGTTATGGGTAAATTAATTGGTCCATCTCCCCAGTCACAGTTCTCCAATTGTATGAATCTAGAGTTTATTAAGTTTTTAATTTAAATCACCATGTTTCTAATTTCAAATATTTCTACTTCACTCTCTTTCCTATCTGCTTTTTGTTTCATTTCTGTACATCTTTCCTAATTTGTCATTTTATTTTATGAATATTAGTCCTTTATCTCTTTGAGGGTCCTAAATACTTATTTGAAGTATTGTTTCATATTTTAACTTCACATATATGATTTATATCCTGATTATTCATTTTGTCGGCTGTCTTTCTTAGTAATAATTACCTCTGTGTGCTTTGAAATTTTGTTTAGTTGTTTCATCTTCATTAGGAGATTCATTTTTCTTTTTCACTATTCTTTCATCATCTAAAAGTTCTGTGGCTTTACCCGCCCCCCCCCCGACTTTCAAGGCCCTGAATCCAGAACCCTGTTGAGTATTTATGACTTGGGGATCACTTTAGCTCAATTCCTGGTTGCAAGGAAGTATCTACTTCCTCCTTTGCCCCTGGTGAAGCATTCTCATAGAAGACGCAGCTCCAGGCAGCAATGAGCAGTAACTCTTCCATCCTCTTTCATGGATCTGATGTACTGGGTCATCGGAAAAGTCATGATGCATTTTTGCAACAAAAAACATAGACAAAATATGTCATGGCTTTTCTGACAACCCAATAGAACATTCATGGAGCCCATGACCCACTGGTGCTGAAGCCTTGGTGGCCTCCACCTTCCAGACTCAGAGTCCATCAGTTCTGCAGCTTCTGCTTCATGTTTTTCTAAAATTTACTTTTATTGAGATGTCATTGACATATAACATGGTGTAAGTTTAAGGTATACAATCTGTTAATTTTTTTCAGATTTGTGTTTTTGGCACCATTTCTGCAAATGTTTGCCATCTGCAGATGTTTACCATCATTTGATCAATTTTATATTGTATCTATCATTGCTATGGACTACAAAAGATCTCAAAGCATGAATTTAGAAGGTCATCGTGCTTGGAAATTCAGATGCGAGTGTGTGTGTGTGTGTGTGTGTGTGTGTGTGTAAGCATGTTTTTAATAAAGGTGGGAGAACCTTGAATGTGTTTATGAGCTCAGGGAAAGAGCAAACAGAGAGGAAAAAACTGAATGCATATACAGGAGAAGTGAAGGTAGAAGGGATGGTTTAATGTAAGTTCCAGAGATAAGTGGACACAGGATGAAAGGGTGAGAGGGTCACCCTCTGAAACAGGAGGCTCATAGAGAATGACATGAGTTTGTAGATGCAGGATTGCTTGGGACCTATGATTTCCCACTTATCTGTGAAGTTTGAATCAAGGCAATTTTCTGGGAGTGAGGGGAGGAGGAAGCTTGACGAGCATAGATAGGGTTTGTGGAATAGGCATCGATTTTAAAGTGTGCCACAGCTTTTTCATCTAAAAAATTCTGAGGATGAAACTGAATAATTGCCAATGTCTCTATCAACTCGGAAATTCAATCATTCTCTATTAGGCTCATTGTCAGTAGCGTCTCTTTTCCTGATCATTCATTGCTTCTTCTAGTTGGACAGTATAAGTACTGCACTTTCGATTCAAATTGCAAAATAAAATTTTGTTACAAGACTGCTTCCATATAAAAATGAAACCAATCAAATAGGTTTTTAAATTTTTTTTAAATTATACTATATTTAAAGGGTTTTCATTTGTGGAGACTAATTTCATTCAATACCATCCATAAATACAGACTGATGTATGGCTTCCTAGTTTTTATGAATTTTAATTCAACCTCAGAAATATTTTTAAACTATCCAACTGTGAGAACTCAAGAGAAAACGTCAACTCTCTGGATTGAATTACAGGTATTGAATGGCTTGTGTGACTTACCTCATCATAAAAATCATCATAAAAATAGTGTTTACTCAGAGTTATTTAAGCATACTTTAAGCCTCATAATTTAAAACATAGCTTGAAATAACTGAGAACTTGCTGACAGTCATTTTGCTATTACAAGTGGAAATACTAACAATTTGACATAAGCAGAAACCTGACAACTAATTCATTGGGGACATATGTTTACAAAGGGTTGAGAATGGTGGTTTGTTTCCAATAAACTTTGTGTACTGGTTGATTTTTGTATAATTAACTTTATGTTATTGGCTTGCACAAGACAAAGTTATAATTGAAAAGTATAAATATAGTCCTAAACGCATACTTAAACCATTGGTTTTAGCTACCAAAACTTTGCCAAGTAAGTTGCTCATATTTCTTCCCATTTTCTAATGGAAGCGTTAACCAAAACTAAAATAATTAAAAAGCCGTCAGCAAGTGGAAGGAAGTGAAACAGTGTTACCAGATCTCTGCTTTTTATTACAGCAGCATCTTTTTTTTTAGTGATTAATCCAAGACTGTTAGCGATTTCACTCCTAAATAATAAATCATTCTCTGATGTCCTGGCTACCATAGGCCAGCTGCTAAATTGTGAGGCTGAAAGCCTTTGGAACAGGATTTTACCATTACTTAAATACAGAGGGTGCCAAAAATGTATACACATTCTAAGAAAGGAAAAAAACTGTGTTAAAATTGTAATACTCAATATATACCGATAACAAAAGATGAATACAAGTCATGTGTATACATTTTTTTGGGCACCTCTGGTATATACTGCTTTCTGTGGTATAATATGAATGGTAGCCATTTCTCCCTCTGTTCATTTCTAAGATCACATGGCATTCTCCCCTGAGGAAGCATGAGGATCTCCATAGCTCAGGCTTAGGCCAAGTGTGACTAAGATGGCAGGCAAGATATTTGAAAAGGTATGATGGCTGGGTTTGTAGGAGGGATTTGGAAATGTCCATGTTGTGGGGAAATCAAAGGCCTTCTGCATCCTACTAATTTGAACTCTAAATTTCCATCCCTTCTCCCCTTGCCCCTAATATCTATTCAAGTAACACATTCAAAGAGTAAACAAAAGCATGATTTAGGGATATCAAGGAGCCCCACTGAAGAAAACAGTAGAAGGCTTTTCTTTGGTTGGGTACAGAGCAGATTTAAGAGTGGAGGGAATGGGGCCGGCCGAGTTGCACATTGGTTAAGAACTGGCTTGGGATGCCAGAGGGCCCC
>NW_017731363.1:1105355-1109429 GCF_001890085.2 Hipposideros armiger
CCTAGCACCCTACCCTTCTCCTTACCATCACTGACACTAATGAGTGATTTGTGTCATTACTTGCTTAGGGCTAGCCTTCCACACTGGGCTGTAAGGGTCCCTGGGGTGGTAAAGATATACCTTATTCACATGGCAAATAAATGTGCATTAAATGTATGAAATTGTTTCATGAAATGCTATAGAAAATTTAATCCTGAGATTATCAATTTGTTCAAACTACGTCTCTTATCTTTTAAGTATCTTTCCTCCAGGCTAAATAACACGAGGTCAGTTGCCTCATGTGAGAACATCCTAGATGACAGAATAAAATGCTGCTCAAATTCCCAAGTAGCCAAAACAACCCATTTCTCAAACACAGAAATAAAAATAATGGGCACTGCTTTAACCTACTGGAATTCAACATGGAAGTATAAATTATAATCCTTGTACAAGGCAGTCTATATTTGAAAGGAATTGTAAATGAGAACAGAAACATGGATGCCAAGTGGAAGGAGCGTGGCTTGGAGTACACAATTGGGTTCTGATCCTGGCTCTAAGCTTTTCTGGGGCCCTTCCAGTCCCTTGCTATTAAAAACCTCCTGTTCTAAAAACAAACATACAAACAAAACAGAAACAGACTCATAAATACAGAGAACATTTTGATGGCTGCTAGGTGGGAGGGGAGGTTGGGGGTGGGGTGAAAAAGGGGAAGAGATTAAGAAGTACACATTGGTAGTTACAAAACAGTCATGGGGAGGTAGAGTACAGCATAGGGAATACAGTCAATAATACGTAATAACTATGTATGGTGTCAGGTTGGGGTGATCACTTCGTAAATTATGTCTAATCACTATGTTGTACACCTGAAACTCATATAATATTGTATGTCCACTTTAATTGAAAAATAAAACAATTATTAAAAAAAAAGAACCCTCCTGTTCTAGATATGGAAAAGATGACTGACCAGCTTTGCAAAACGCCTCAATGGACCAACCTCTTAAGAACTGTGGATCTAACACTGTTTCTAAGCCTTTTAAGAACTATTGATGCTATTTTGTCAAACTGTGTTGGCAATAAGTCTTCAGGAAGTTTACTAATAAGGGAGTGGGGTGAATAGAATTTGTATACTGGGAAAATCCAGAAGCTTCCTGGTGAGCTACTGAAGGAATACATTTCACACAACTTTCCCTAGATTTGCTTAGGGATTTACAAGCATTCCCTGGGGGCACAGTTCTTTGCAGTGGGTTTACTGAGGCGGATCAGGTTCCAATGCAAACAGTTCCTGTTCCCATCACGTCTTAGCAACTTCTGTTTCACTGGAAGAGCATTTTGTATTTTATCTTTAACTTGATATTTAAGGCTTAGCCCAAACCACCAAATTTTCCCTGATTGGGGGTCCGAGTTGCACCATCACGTTCCCAGCTGTCCTTCAGGGGTATTTCCCCACCTGCCCCTCTTTTCCCCTTCCTCACTCTCCCACTCTTCAAGCAATCTACTCAAGTCTTGTTAGACTTGTGAGGCCAAGTTGAAGCTTTGTGACTTTGCTTCCCAAGTGGAAATAACATCCCCCGAAGGGAAGCTTTGCCTGATAGTGTTACCCACTCTGTCGTCTGGATAGATAGCGACTGCAGAGGGGAGAGCATGGGTTCGAAGTGTGCACAACTGGTATAGCACTCTGCAAAATATGTTGGCAATTTCTTACCAAGTTCAACATACACTTGCCATGTGACCAACCCAGCAGTCCCACTCTTGGGAATTTACCCTTGATAAATGAGGACTTATGTTCATACAAACCTTTACATGAATGTTTATAGTTTGGCTTTCTTCGTAATCGCCAAAAAACTGGAAACAATCCACATGTCATTCAGCGGGCAAATGGTTAAGTAAACTAAGCTACAGCCATCCCACGTAATACCGCTCAGTAATAAAAAGGAATGAACTGCGGTATGTGCGGCAACTTGGATGTACCTCTATGGAATTGGGAGTGAAAGAAGCCAATCTCAAAAGGTTACATACTGTACAATTCCATTTATGACAGTGTCAAAACCAACCAACAAACAAAACAATAGTGATAGAGAACAAAGCATAGATTGCCAGAGGTAGGGGAGGGTGTGCTATAAAAAGTTAGCATAAATGAATTTTTTCCAGTATCCTGATTGTGGCAGTGGTTACACAAATCTATACATGTGTTAAAATTCATAGAACTGCACATCAAGAGGGGAAAATGTTAATTTTACTATATAATAACTTTTTAAAAACTAAGCTGTCTGTGAATCCAGGCACTGCTCCTTTTTAGCTATTTGAGGGTCAAGTTTTGAACTTCCTTAAGCCTTGGTTTCCTTGCTTATAGACAGCAATGCTAATAATACTTACTTTACAGAGCTAACGTGGAGGTTACTTGAGGTAATATGGAGGAAAGGGTCAGGTATAGAGTAGGCCCTCAATAAAGGCATGTGGTTCTGTGCAGGGTTTCACTGGGCTGTGTTTGATGGTCCTTAGTAACCAGAGAGGTGAGTTTGAAAAGAGCAAGATGGGGCAACTCCAAGCATAGTAAAGAAAAACTAAGAAGAGAAAAACTTTTCCAGAGTAAATCAATGACAACCTTCTTCTTTTCTTTTTTTTTTTTAACCTTCCTTGCGGGTATTTTCAGATGAAGTGCCAATTTTAAAGTATCTGCTCAGGCTTCACATATATCTTTATAGATGGATGAATAATAAAACAAAAGCGACCCACTTCTTAAACCTTTGTGTTTTGTTATTGGGGTCTGGCCTTACCCACAAGAGATGGTACCTAACAGTATGGGGCACGCCAGCTGCGGGCACTTGCTAATCATTACTGCTGGGGCCATGGCTACAGCAGCTGCTCAGCTGGAGCCAGCCAAGGGCCTGTGAAATCCAGAAACCTGGCCATTGTGTGGCTTTGGCTTTGTGCCACCAGTAGCTCTTTTACTTATGCAGTTCTATATTTAAATGCATATATATATATATATATATATATATATATATATNCCCCCCAATTCCCCAATAAAAATCTTAAAAAAAAAGAGTGGAGGGACTGGCAGACAAAATTAGGAAGAGAGGTTGGCGCAGTGAGGTACCCCCTCACATCTGCAAAGATGTCTGTAATCAAAACGACTTGCTGTAATACCAAGTGTTGTCAGTGATACAGAGCAATGGGAACCCTCATAGGTTGCTGATGGGATTGTAAAATGGTGCTGTCACTTTGGAAAAGATTTCAGCAGTTCTTTCAAGAGTTCAACAGAAACAAAACAAAAACAGACTCTTAGAAACAGATCAAAGGGATGGTTACCAGAAGGGAAGGGAGGCAGGGGTGGGTGAAAAGGGGAAGGGGAATATAGTCAACAATATTGTGGTAAGTCCACACAGTGACAGATGATTACTACAATTAGTGGGGTGATCACATTGTGAGGTATAAAAATGTCAAATCACCATATTGTACACCTGAAAGTAATATAACCAATATAAGATTGTAAACCAACTATATTTAAATAAAAAATGTTAAACACAAATTTAGCATATGACCAGCCAATTCCATTCCTAGGTATTACCCAAGAGACAGAAAATTGATTATTGGCTGTCTTGCACTGGGAGTGGGAATGAGGGTTAATTATAAAAGTGTACAAGGGATCTTATATGGATGATGGCTGCACAACTAGTAAGTTTACTAAAATCACTGAATTACTTAAAACAAGTGAATGGATAAATTTCATAGTATGTAAATTGTGTATCAATATAGTTGTTTAAAACATAAAAGAGGAAGGATTGGAAGCTTGAAGGCCAGGCTACTTGTATCCAATTCAGGAGGCAATGTAAAACACTGGAGTGTTGAACAATGGAATATTACTGGACATCCATTTTATTACTTTGCTGTTTTGTTCGTGTCTCCTTTCTTTGGCCTCAGTCCATGCTGTTCCCTCCACTTGGAATGCCCTCTACCCAATGTCTAGCTAAACCAGCGGTTCTCAACCTTCCTAATGACGCAACCCCTTAATACAGTGCCTCATGTTGTGGTGACCCCAACCATAAAATTATTTTCATTGCTACTCTATAACTGTAATTTTGCTACTGTTATGAA
>NW_017731363.1:1112636-1126535 GCF_001890085.2 Hipposideros armiger
AATGTGCATGCATTTCTGTGTGTGCATAGCTGTCTGGGTATTTTAAGGGGCTACTAGAGGGCTAGGGTGCCTGGGATCTCCACATCCTCCAATTTGATGGTTACTGTTGGTTTTCTGCCCAGCCATATTGTCTGGCATTTGGAGCAATGTCTATGCCCCCTTTTCATGCTTTAAAGCCATGCTCTGCATAGATGCCTGGCCTCCCATTTGATGCATTTGTGCTTTGGAAATGTGGGGGCACATGCGTGTCGGATGGGCTTGTGTGGCAAAACTATACAAGGATGCTCTGAATAACCCTAAGAGTATATATTCCTGACTTACTGTCTCTTTATCCCTGATCTCAAAGATCAACAGCCCAATGTCTAAGGAAGCACCCCAAAGCCTTTATGGTAATTAGGTTATTGTTAAAAACAATTTCACTGCCTCCCCATCCCAAGGAAGGGGTCTATTTCTCAGCTGCACAGATGTTGAGTGATGTGATCTACTTTGACCAACAGGATGTTACAAGATACGATAGAAGCAGAGGGCTGAAATGTCTTTATGATTGCACAGTTCTCCTGCCTTTCTGCCATCACCACAAGCACCTGCCCCTGCCAGCCCACTGATCAAAGGCAGAGGAGGAACATGGGGCAGATCCACACTCAACCTATGTCTTCAGCCTTGATTCCCAGCCAACCCACAAAGACATAAGTGAGAATAGGTTATTGATGTTTGAAACCACTGATATTTGGATTTGTTTGTGAAACAGCATTATTGGAGCAGTTATTAACTACTACCGCCCAAATTCAGCCTAAGTGTAACATAATCCACTGATGGGTAGAGGCTCTTCAGGCAAAACCTCATTGTCCTTTTTATAAGGCGGCCCTGCCGTCAGCCCAGTACGCCCCTTGTCGCCTTTCTTTCTAAACATACAGTGGTCCCATGTCAACATCCACCGCTCTTCTTTTCTTCACCAACATCCTCTGCGTTATCTAAGGTGCCCAGTGATCCCCACTCTTGCTGTGGCAGTGTAGCTATGAACCAAGCACACCATTACAAAGACTATTACTTTTCATGCTATTCAGTTCTCTTGGGAGAGGCTCTTATTTAAGACAAACACAGGGTATTCGTTCAACCAAAATTACACTCTTCCACACTCTCTCCAGAATGAAACAGTATGCAACAAAACATTTGCCATAGCACTATTCCACATACGTCACTTTCTCTCTCCGAAACAATTGTAGCCAAACCTGGGTTTCAGGAAAACAATAATTTTCTCCAACATGTAAGTATTATAATTATTTAGGTAACAGTGAATGACAAAAAGAGACTCACTGTAAAAAGTTACGTTATTACTTAAAGTTTGAGGCATTAAAATTATCCTTCCCACAAGCCAAATCCAACTCCTGGGCTGTTGGTGGAACACGCAAATTACTAAGACCTCTTTAGTTTATAAAAAAGTATCACTTCCACCCATGGGCCTGGCACATGGGGACATTCCACAAACGTTTACTGAACTAAATGTACAGCTTTCCTTTTCCAGGGAGAGGGAGCCTCCTGAGCCATAGGAATGACCGTGACTGTCTTCCTTCAGCTATTCTATGCCAGTGTCCACCATGGCTGTTTTCCATCTCAAAGGTATGATCAGAAACATTTAGAAATGACCAAAGTTGTGTGAACATTTGGTACTGTTCACCAAATACTTCCAGCTTTCTACCTTCTGAGCACATGGAAGTACTGCCTTTCTTGGCCCCTTGTGGTTGACGGGTGGTGAGTCAAGGGGCTGTGACCAAAAGTGGTGTCTGTCGCTTCTGAGCCAGAACATTTAACTGCCAGGGTGGGACTCTCCAGGGCTCTCCTTCCCTCTGCCATGGTGATTAATGACATTCAAGATGTGGATGCTCAGCCACTTTCATCCTGACATGCTGTTGACCCTGGAAGACAGGATGCTCATGTGCTATGAGCAATCAATAAACCTCTGTTGTTTGTGAGTCCTGAAGACTTGCGTTTTTTGTTATTGCAGCATATCCTGGCCTAGCCTGACTGATAAAGTATCTGACCAGTATTTGCCATAATTTACCACATCGTCCCAAACCAGTCGGTGTAAGATGAAAATATAGATAGCACTTCTCAAGGATCTCAGAGGTGAAGGAAATCATCACGGTGTCCAGGTTTTAACCAGATCTGCTGTGTGGCCATCCCTGCAGATGGCCCATCTCTCTTTCTGTGAGCACCAGGCTGGAATAATGGGCTAAGGTGACTTCCTTCTAGAACCGGCTTCTAGAAGTAAACACCTTATAGGCTAGCTTGAGGCTGGAAGGGCCCTGGAGGATTCTTTGATACCTCCACCAAATCCTCTCTAATCCCCACAGGAAACCAGCCCGGGGTGAGTATACTGCCTTATAAAAAATGCTTCAGGATTGAAAAAATAAAATCAGACAAGCGATGATGAGAGTAGATGTTGGGACTACTGAATGCAGTGGTTCATAACCTGGGTATCTCCAAATCCTAGATGCCTAATCCATCAGTCAGTCAACAGATACTTGTTTTAGTATCCATTCTATCATAGGCTTTTGTACTAGGTGACTGGGACACTGAACAAGACAATGAAAAGTTCCTGTTTTCCAACAGCTTTCATTTTCATGGAGGGTAACAAAGCAATAAACTTAGACACAAGCAGATAAAAAATGTCAGGTACTGATACATACTCTGAAGAGGACAAAATAGTTTCATTATATAGATCAGGGTTGACCTGTGGGCCACATTCAGCCTGTAGCCTCTTTTTGAATGGCCTACGAACTAAGAATAATTTTTTACATGGTTGAAACAAATGAAAAAAAGAATATTTCCTGATGCATGAAAATGATATACAATTCAAATTTCAGTGGCCACAAACTTTTATGGACACACAGCCACACCCTACATGATCTGCCCTATCTACTTCTCCGACCTCAATGACTGCAGAGCTGGCCTCCATTCTCCCTACTCCAGCAGCACTGGTCCACTGGCTCAGACCCAACCCCCTGAGCCACCTCCCTGCCCTCACCACGACCATTGCACAGTGGTGGTCTCTGACTCCCTCACTTCCTTCAGGGGCCTGCACAAAATGAAACAGAATCACAGAAGTCTCCCCCGCCCATCACTCTATCTCCTCCTCCTGCTGGATTTTCTTCATGGCACATATCACCCCTGACGTGTTACACATTTGTGTATTGCCTGCCTCCACCTGCCACACTGTAAGTTCCATGCGAGTTGAAACACTGTCTCACTTCCTGCTGCATTCCTAGTGCTGAGACATAGGTGCTCCACCAAAAAATGAATTGTCAAAAACTGAAAAGTTCTGATGAGAGGCAAGGGAGGTCCTTTAGGACATCAAAACCACTCAAGGCTTTCATGATGCGGGGTGGGGGGACCTCAGAGTGTCTTTGCTTTAGAATGTCCTAGGATCTTAGTAGAGATTATAAGAACTAAAGTGAAAGAAAAATGGACTTAACGCCATAAAAAGCAACCTAGAGGAAAGGTCTCATCTCAGTGACATCCCAATTATATACAGTTTCCCTCCCTCTCTGCTAATCTCACGTGGTAGAAAAGAGTTGAGCTAAAAATGTGCTCAGAAACAATTTTACTGTCATTTGTGTCAGCCTTTCTCTCGTACCTCTAGCCAACTGTGGTAATGATAAACATGCCCGGGAGTTCCAGGTCTTATTATGTCAAGTTCTACATGGAAGCATCCATGTGTCCAAATACTATATTTTCACTTCATAAATGGTCCCTCTGATATCAAAAAAGGTTAGCAACATTGCTGCAACAAGTTCGTGAACTTAATTGTCAGACCTTGCAGAAGCATGTAATTCAACACAAATACAAGGTCATAAATGAAATTAATGGAAAACACCTCAAATGTCTTTTTTGGCAACAACTGTGCCTGATAGAAAAATGGACAAGAGCTCATTGGGTCACTTGACTAGCGACAAAGTCAATGGACTTTCCTGTGTGTGACTTTGGAAGTGGGAATAGGGAGGGGAGTGGGGGCAGGTCTGCTTTCTGGATTTAAATATGGAAGATACACCTCAGTCCTTGTTATTCAACTCACTTTAGAGACAATTTTAGGAGAAGGCAAGTGACACAAAGGTTATGAAGTCTTGTCAGCCATGTGGCTTTTCATGAAAGTTAGAGGTATCCCAAATTCCTGTGGATCCTGAACTTACTCCAGTCTTATGCAAAGTTTGAATAACTCCAACACCCAGCAATAGTCTTCCACCAATGAAGTTAAGAAAGAGTGGGCTGAAAGATAGTGTGGGGGAGAAGGAAACAAATTTTGCCAGAAAAAAGTTAGGAAAGACTACCATGACCAGAAATTATTCCTTTATTGCTCTATTGATATGTCTGCACCAGTGACTTTGAAAAGATTTATGGGGGATGGCTTCCCCTAATGGCTTATCAAATAAACCAGAAATTGGCCAGAAGGTCATGTGAACGACAGGACAATGAGGTTGCAGGTATTTATTTGCCAAATGCCCACGAGTGTCTACACTATTGTACTCAGGGCTGTCACATAGATGTGAATGTATATGGATAGAGCTTCCTAGAGTTGTGCAGTGCACACCCTGTTCAATTGTATATGACTATCCCAACTATATAAACAAGCTGGAGAAAACAGACACAGAACTAAATCCCACACCTAGATGGTTAATCTGATTATATTAGTGAGCCGAGAATAGGCATTGGATTAACATTATTTCTAAAAGAAAACATGTTCTGTTTAGATGGAGAAACTTAGCAGTTAAACAGTATATACAGTAGATTTGAGTTGAAATTTTTCAAGCAGATTTATCTCAGTTCAAAATTCCATGCACTGCTGACCCCAGACAGCTTTCCTAAGTACAAGTGGCAAAACTAATGACATTAGGATGACTTCCCCTCGAACGGCACTAAGTACAATTGTCTGGGGTATTAGTAGCTGTTTGCATGGATGGATGCTGCAAAAAAATGTTCACAGACTTTATATAACTGTACTAGAGGCAACACTAGTGTGACCTGAAAAAACAGGAGAATGTTCAAGGCTAAAAAGTGAGAACTGCGGGGAAAGGGCAACCTAGGGATAGAATTGGCACCACCGTCCCTTCTGGAAAAGAGGTGGCTAGAAGAGGGGTGACACAGTGGAGAGAAAAAGCTGCTCATGGTCCTACTACTGAGGCGGACCCTGAAAAGGTCTTGCAATAAATGAAACATATTCATCTCAAAAAGCAAAAAATAAAATTCACATCCCAGGGTCCAAACCCCTACCATCCTGAATATGCTTTCACACTAAATTTTAGTTGACACTAGAGGAATATTAACACGAAGAGACATATTTCTCCTTAGATTTTCTCTTAAGAACAAGTTGGAGGGAAAGGAAAATATCATAATCAATATGCTAAGCCTCCTTATCCCCCACCTCATGACTCAGTCACATCTAAAGCCAAAACGCCTGTTTCAATATAAGCAACCTTCCCGTCACATCAGAAATATTTAATTTAGCCAAAGATGGGGTGGAGGTAAGTTCAGTATATGTAGCTTCACTTTTTAAAGGAAATTTGGATCTATATGAAGAAAACCACTAATAGTATTGCTAAGCATATAATGCTGCCTCTTCCATGTATAAGGACATGTTTTCTGTCACATGCAAATTCAGCTGCTTCCCTCCATTTCCCCATTAAATAATTTTATGTGTTAGCAGTAAATCTGAAATGTTTAAAACCTCACTGTGCCCAGGACACTGAGAGAATCCTTGGTGTCTGTGCTCTTTAAAAGCATTGAACAACCTCAAGAATTGTACATATTTCCAAAAACTGACAGCCTCTTCTTGCCCCATCAAATAAATTGATGTTTTCAAAGGACAAAGGAAAAAATTTAAAACTCCATGCAATAAAACTGGGGGGGGGGGCAGAAAGCACAACTCCATGAACCCAGCACATCTGAACCTGAGTTTTGTGCACTTACAAAAAAGCTGAACAGCCTGAAAAGTCTTACTTGCTTCAAACAAGTCAGATTTTTTTCTTCTGCTATGTAAACTCAACATTGGATTCCTTTTCACCTGTAATCTGGCTCCAACACCCAGGCTGGCGGCAGTGAGGTGGCACTCAATGACCGTGACCGCTCCCATGTGCTTTTGGAATTTGGAAAATTAGAAAGGTGTAGACTGCTGGACAAGGTCACTCTCTCCCCCTAACATAGAGTCACCCTTTACAGACATAATTATCTATTTATTTACTGCATGTATATCTGTGCTTTAAACATAAGAGTTAAGACTTTTTCAGCTCCAAAGACCAATTTTTCCCTGTTGGGGGCGCTATCATCCCTGGCGAAAAATGCATGTCCTAAAAGAAGCTACAAAATCTGAAGTCCACATTTGATTGTTCACTGCCAGAAATTCCTAAATCAATAATGATTTAGCATCACTTCACTCAAAACAATCAGAATCATTTTCAAAATACAAAGCTGAAAAAAAAACCCTATATAACCTATGAAATACATAATTTTGGGTGAAATATTGCTTAGTCAGTGATATCCCAGTTAATTTTTTTTCCATTACTCTCAATTTATTGTGCTCTATCTGATGCTTGCTCTTAGAACCAAAGAGTCAATTACTGTTGAATTTTATGCACATTTAAAGGAGCTTAAAAATACCAAATGAGTTATAAGAAAACATTTTTCTAGACGGAGGCAATGGGTAATTTCAAAAGCCACATAGAAAAGGTCTGTAGAGAACACATAGTTTTCGATTTATGGAAGAAATTAAGTAAACTAAATTAACTAATGTTTGCTGCTCACAAATGACATGAAAATAAATGGCCCACAAAGTTATCTGTGTCACAAAAACAAGTAAGTGCTTCATTAGAAAATTACTGTGCCATCTGCATATACAAATGAGGGGAAACTTCCCTACCTGAAAAGATTCCAGAATGTTCATTCATGTTCTATAACATCTCCACACACCCTAGCATTTTCAAACCCTCATAGCAAGCATCATAGTAAGCCTAAGAAACAGAACACTCATTAACAAACGGAGAATGCAAAATAAGAAAGTCCTCCGTATAACCCAATAAAACAACCTGCATCATATTAAAAATTGAGCTCACCTACCTTCACTGGTCCATGTTCATAACTGGAGCCCTGCACCAACTGCAGATAAGACATCATGAAAATATTCAGCAGTGCCCACTGTCTGTACATTTTGAATATTTTAATATCCACAGATTACCAAGCAATTGACATCAGGCAGCTAGAGAAAACTGTTTCAAAAGGCATTCCCAGGAGGAAAGTTCGAAACCCCAAGATTTCACATGGAAAAACAAATAATCAGTTGTGATCAAAATCCAATGAAACGACTTAAATTAGTCAAGGTACGTTTTTGCACAATCTTACGGAGGGAGAGAGATGAAAAACATTGTACATGTTTTCATGCTCCAAAAATAATCAGGAGGTGGACATGTCTCCCACTTGCAATGAGAAATCACTCTAAGTCCATTTCATGTCCAGCAAATTAAAAAAAATTCTCTCCCACCCTATGCCCCAGGTTCTAGTTGCTTTGTAAAAAGGTGGTGTGGCCACCAATGTTTGCAGCTACAGAAAAGCTGGAACCCAATTGTGGATTCCAACTTTTTTCACAACCCCCATGGAAGCTTGCAGGAGCATGTGTCTTAAATCGGACACAGAGTTTGGCAGAAAACGCAGGGAAGTCTTGGCTGTAATCCTGTCGCGTCCCTACCAATAGCAGGGCTGTTTCAAAAAACTGACTCAAACGCTCAGGACTGCTGTTATTTTAACGCCGATAACCTGTAATGTGAAACCCCTGCACATAGGCATGACTGTCGTATGGAGAGTGCATTGCTCAGGAAGGGACCACTGATTCTCACACATCAACTGCCAGTGACACACAGAAAGCAATGGAATATGCTTTAAAAAATTCACTCATGCACAAAAATAACAAAATATCTACACGCATGTGAAAAGCAAACATACACAGTGATATTTGTAACAGAAGCTTAGTCACTTGGGTCAAAATGAAGAACACTGACTTTTAAAGAAGCAACAATTAGGTTTATTTGCATGTGCCAGGAATTTATCTCACGTGCATTGCTATAAAAACCGTGCTATCACTTTAGTGTGGAATTCTTCAGAAGCACCGGCTAAGTCAGCTTTGGAAATTGAATGCACTGAACAGATGGATGCCGCAAGTGGCAAAATTCTAGAAAGCATCAAGACCCGCTCTTGTGCTCTTCACTAGTTTCCAATCTTTGATTTCCAGGTTTTGGCTCTTTCAAATCCATTTTTTGCATTTCTGAAATCAAGAATGGCCTGAGAAATCTCTTCATTGGTGTTCATCACAAATGGACCTAAGGCAGAAAGAGACATTCAGAAACTTCTGGGTGATGAGAATATTTTCTTCTACAACTAGAACTGGTATGTGTTGCTGTAGCTCTTAACTTGAAACACATCCAGGAATATATGAACATTAAAAGGTCATTTTCACAGGGTCCCATCCCCAAGGACTGTCATACAAGTTTCTTGACTAGGATTGTATATAATTATAAAGACCAAACTTCAAATCAACAAAGGCAATTTTATGTCACTCATCTATTGCAGGTGTCATCAACAATGGCAATTTCTTTATTCAATACATTCTTAGGTATGCTTGTATTACAACCATTTTTGTAGTTGTTTGGGTTTTTTTCCTTCCTTATTTCTTTCAGATATAATTAACATGCAACATTATATTAGTTTCAGGTGTACAACATGATTTTATATTAGTATATATTGCAAAACAATTACCACAAAAAGTCTAGTTAATATCTGTCACCATTTATAGTTACCGCAGTTTTTTCCTGTAATGAGAACTTTTAAGATTTACTGTAGTTCGTTTTACAGCACTCGCTGATGTCAAGAATTGAACCAATCTGATGCAAAGAATTGGCAAATCTCATCCTAATTTGGTGCCTACACAGCATATGAGACTGTGTACTCAAATGGGGGGGGGGTCTAAGTAATTTTTGAAAATTAGTAGCAGCTTGTTGACAATACACAGGAGATTACAAAAATTTCAAGACAAGAAAGCATCATATTTGTGATTCTCTAGAGGCCGGCAACCTTTTTCTGTAAATGTCAGACAATATATATTTTAGATTTTGTGGTCAAACCGTCTGTCTCCACTACTCAACTCTTCGCTGAAGAGCAAAAGGAGCCACAGACAATACAAAAGTCAATAGGCGTGGCTATGTTCCAACAAAAGTTTCCTTACAAAAACATGCAGTGGGCAGATTTGGCCCCGGTCAGAGTTTGCTGGCCCCTTTGTCTAATTCCTAGGTTTGAATCGGGTTCTGGTAAAAGTGTAGAAGCCTTCCCCTAATCTACCAGGAGGCAAAGTGTCTGATTCTTCCCTTTGCTTCACACATTGTAGGGGCAACGGGACCCTGTCCGGGACTGTGCCACTCCAACAATCTGTTGGATGACAAGGCCAGCTCCTCTCTGGCGCTGGCAGTGTCTTAAAAGCAGTTGACGGATTTTTTTCCCATTCAGTACATTTCTTCTACCAATCTGCAGAGGTTCCTGGCATTCCTTTTATGGAAGTTCCTCCTCTAAGGGGCTTTCTCTTGAGAGACTCAGATTGAAACGTAACTTTGTTACTTGGAGGGAATCACACATTTGAATTTCTTAACCATTGTTATCATGTCAGCAGGAATTTGGTCTTCATTTTAACACTTGAGAAGGATAATATGCTTTGATGATGTTGAGGCCTTTTGGGAGGTTGCAGGGAATAGGATGGTTGTACAAAGGGAGAACAGGAAGAAAGCATCTACATTCATTCATTCAATTACCTATCTATTGAGTATGTATTGAGTGCCTATTCAAGGATATTGTGCTAGGAGCCGGAGGTGACTGGCAGACTCTCTCCCCCCAAGGATCTCAACTCTATCGCACCAATATGAAAACAAAATATTAAAAGGGTGTAATACATGGAACGACAAAAGTATGTAAAATCTATGGAATCAGTACAGAAAGGGGAGGAAGGATGCAGGAAAAGTTTCACAAAGGAGGCGATGTTTGAACAGGCATATATGGAGGAAAGGCATTTTCAGGATTAGCATGCTGGAGGAATTGAGGATATGGGCACAGTGCCAGGAGGAGGGATCGAAGGGGGAAGGGAATAGGGGAATCTGATATGTAGGAAGAGGCCAGACTCCTCTGGGCTTCGGATCCCACCTACGCGAAGAAGTGTGGATGCAGTACTGCAGGTGAACAGGACAGCAATGTAATCTGATTTGCCGTTTTTGAAGAATTTGGCATCAGGGTAGAGAAAATGTCTGGCCTGGGAAGCTGAGCTGATGGTGGAATTGTTAAGGGTAATTGAGATACAGGACATAGGAGGCTGTGAGTACAGCAAGGAGCTCAATGCTGGGTATTCTGACATGAAGGTGCTGGAGACAATAAAATGGCTTCCTGGCAGAGGTGCTTAATACATTGTTGGAAATAGAAATCTGGGGCTCATGAGAGAAATTTCATCTGGAGATGGAGATTTGGACTACATCAGAAAGGAAAGAAGGACAGAGCCCTCATATGTGAAATAAATAATAAATCCAAGATGGCATCCTGGAGAAGCCAGCTTTTTAAAGGCCACACAGAGAAAAGGGAATTGAACTCAGAAAATGAAAGCAGGTACTGGGCCAGGGTCTGATTTCCTGCATGTCATAGCTTTGCTATTGCTTGGAGTTGTGGAGCACCTCTCCTGTACCCTAATTATTTTTCTGTAAAGACGTTGCACTTCTGGGCTTTCGTTCTGACATTTTTCTGGATTATTCTGCAGTGGTTCTTATGCACATGAATCATGTGGGAAGCTTATTAAGACATATATTCTGATTCAGGAGGTCCAGGGTAGAGTCTGAAAGTCTGCATTTCTTACTGGCTCTTGAGTGATGCTGATGCTGCTGGTCCATGGACCACACTTGGAGAAATAAGGTAACCACTGGATGCGTGGAGTCCTCCAAAGCCTAGCTAAGTAAGCTCATCTCCTCGAATTCTCAAGAAGGAGAAGAAAACTGAAACCACAGAGCATATGTTTTGTTTTGATTTTTTTCCTTTTTCTTATGTCCTTTTTTTTTTGGATACTATATTACCAAATTTATTATTTTTTTAATTGAGGTATAATATGCATACAACATTATATTAGTTTCGGGTGTACAACATAATGATTTGATATTTGTACACATTGTAAAATGATCTCAATATCTAGTTATCATCCATCACCTTACATAGTTACAGAATTTTTTTTGTGATGAGAACATTTATGATTTATTCTCTTAGCAACTTTCAAATATGCAATATAGTATTATTAGCTGTCATCACCATGCTGTATATTACATCCCCCCAGAAAGCATATGTTTTTAATTGATCAACTCTAAGAGTTATAAACAAGAAAATTATTTGATAGTTATTGCTAATCCCATAAATCCTCTTTCAACCTACAATTTTCACCTCTTCTTTAATTAAACCTATGAACTCCCTCCTCAGTAATAAAACTGGCATGAGTTTAAGCCCTTATGATGTAGAACCTTGGTATAGTGGAGAGAGCACAAAACATGGGGTCAAGAATTAGGGTTCAAACCCCAGCTCCACTACCAACAATTGTGTCCCATCAGACAAGCCACAGGGCAGAGTGAGGGGGAACCGGCGTTGTGCAAGAAGGGGCAGGGTGGTTGGAAACCAGACAGCCTGAGTGTGAATCTAGCTATGTGGCCATGGGCAAGCCAATGCAACTCTGCACCTGTACCTCCATGTCTGAAAAATGGGAGGAGAGTACCTACTGCATAAGGTTGATTTGAAGATTAAATGAATTAATATTTGGAAAGCATCTTGACCACTCCTAGTAAACAGCAAATGCTACCAATGGATCTGGTAAGTATGTCAAATATCGAGATTTCATTTTCCCCATTCATAAAAGGGACATGAGGACATCAACACTAAGGACAGTCCCTACTCCAACATTCTATGACATCCTATGTTTAATTTGTGGACACACAGTTAAGGCCTTGGCTAATTCATTAAACTAATGTGGTTCCCACATAGTCAAAAGATGGTTATGGCTATCTTTAAACATAAACAGGTAATAGAATAACTTAAATGTCTGGGTTTAAAAAAGTTAAAAAAAACAAACAAAAACAAAACAACAACACTTTGCTTCTCATTAACTGAGATTTCAAGGGACATGTCTTTTGGGCTTACCATGTTGAACAACTGGTTCTCTTAATGGCTCCCCAGCAATCAGGACAAAGTGGCTTCTCTCAGGATCCTAAAGTCAAGGAAGAACGCATCAAACAATAAACATGCTTATTTTTGAATATCAACTTAGGAAAAATCTGAAGTTGACATGCTGGCCAAATGGACAATGTTCCTAATTCTGAATACAAATTCCAGAAATACCTTCTGTGCAGCACTGAATATGGAAACACTTATTCCTTAAGATGTTTGCTTGCATTCAGAATTCAAGAATAAGTCCAGACCACTAAAACATTAACCTTTTCAAATAAAGAATTTAAGATTTTCTTTAACTGGAAACATCTTTAAGACAACCTGTGTGACTGACCTGGCTATAATTGATTATGTGATTATAGGATTTATAATTTCCCACTAACAATATCATTTTTTAAATGGAAGATTATTTATGCAAATCCAAAAGTAATTGATACTTATTACTATTAATGTAAAATATGCCCCAGAAATGTTGCCCTAAATGGAACCTTATAAAAACATCCAGACCCTGTCCCCCACCCCGGGGGCAGGGCCTGCAGCCCTTCCATCCCCGCGCCCTACGCCGCGCCCTGCGCCCCGCCCCGCGCACCCTAACCCCACCCAGGCCCGGAAGGGGCCAGTCGGGCTTCCGTCTCTGCCGGGGATGCACGGAGGGCGGAGCTGCGGCCCGAGGACGCGACGCGAGCCCAGTTCCGGTGAGGAGGCCGCGCCAGCGCCAGCGATGGCGGCGGAGTCAGCTTTCCAAGTTGCGGAGAAGCTGCAGGCGTACCTGGCTGCGAACCCGGAACCGGAGAAGCTATTGAAATATTTGAAGAAACTCTCCACCTTGCCTATTACGTTAGAAATTCTTGCGGAGACCGGGCTTGGCAAAACAGTGAATAGCTTACGAATATACGAGCATGTTGGACGCTTTGCCAGGGTCCTCGTGGCCCAGTGGAAGAAATTGGTTCCTGTGGAACGAAACACTGAGCCCGATGAACAGGACTTTGAGAAGAGCAATTCCCGAAAGCGCCCCAGGGATGCTGCTCAGAAGGAGGAGGATACGGACTGCCAAGAAAACTGGAAAGCTTCCGGCAGCCAGCCGTACAGCCCTGACCACAGACAGAAGAAACACAGAAAACTCGCAGAGCTTGAGCGACCTCACAAAGCGTCTCACAGTCAGGAGAGGAGAGACGAGAGAAAGAGGGGCTACAGGGTTTCACCAATCTACTCTTCAGACCGTGAGTCTTCTGATTACGGCCATGTTCAGTCCCCTCCATCGTGTGCCAGTCCTCATCAGATGTCCGTGGGCCACTGCAGATCCCCGGAGGAGGACCACGAGCCCTTTGTCCCACACCAGAAGCCTGGAAAAGGCCACAGTAATGCCTTTCAGGACAGACTGGGGGTCGGTCAGGAACGACACTCCGGCGAGCCCCAGGGGAAAGGGGCTGGGAGTCAGAACAAGGAGCACAGATCTTCCCCTAAAGAAAAACGTCCAGTGGATGCCAGGGGAGATGAGAAGTTGTCTTTAAGCAGAGAGAAATCCCACAAGGCCATCTCCAAAGAGGAAAACCGGAGGCCCCTCTCAGGGGATGGCACAAAGGAGAAACCACCCTCTAGTGGTGTCAAGAAAGAGAAGGAAAGAGAGGGCAGCGC
>NW_017731363.1:1126760-1172564 GCF_001890085.2 Hipposideros armiger
ACAAAAACAAGCAAAGTCTAGACAGCTTAGACATAGGAAAGGGAGCAGGAGACCTGCTGTCCAAGGCGAAAGAGAAGGTTTCCAACAACCTAAAGACTCAAGAAGGGAAAGGAAAAACTCCCCATTCAGATAGGAAGTCAGTGGGCTCCTTCCCCAAAGTTGAGGAGGCTGATATGGACGATGAATTCGAGCAGCCCACCATGTCTTTTGAGTCATACCTCAGCTATGACCAGCCCCGCAAGAAAAAGAAAAGGATTGTGAAAACCTCAGCCACGACCACTGGCGTAAAAGGACTTAAAAAAAACGATTTGAAAGGCACTAATAAAAACTTGGACTCGGTTCAGAAATCACCTAAGGTGAACGAAAACAAGTCAGAGAAGCTTCAGCCGGCCAGAGCTGATTCAGTCAGGCCAAGAAAGGTCTTTGCCGATGCGTTGCCAGTGCTGCCAGACCTCCCGTTACCTATGATACAGGGCAATTACCGGCTACTTCCTTCGCTCGACTTGATACCCTTCCAACCAAAGCGAAAAGCACACTCTTCACCCCAGGAAGAGGAGGAAGCTGGATTCACTGGACGGAGAATGAATTCTAAGATGCAGGTGTATTCTGGTTCCAAGCGTGCCTATCTCCCCAAAATGATGACCTTGCGTCAGCAGTGCATCCGGGTACTTAAAAACAACATCGACTCAATCTTTGAAGTGGGAGGCGTTCCATATTCCGTTCTTGAACCTGTCTTAGAGAGGTGTACGCCTGATCAGCTGTATCGTATAGAGGAATACAATCATGTATTAATTGAATATACAGATCAATTATGGAAAATTCACTGTCACCGAGACTTTAAAGAAGAAAGGCCAGAAGAGTATGAGTCGTGGCGGGAGATGTACCTGCGGCTTCAGGATGCCCGAGAGCAGCGGCTACGCCTTCTGACAAAGAATATCAGATCTGCACATGCCAATAAGCCCAAAGACCGACAAACAAAGATGGCCTTTGTGAACTCGGTGGCCAAGTCACCTCATGATATTAGAAGAAGGCAGGAGAAGTTTGGAACAGGAGGAACAGCTGTGCCCGAGAAAATCAAGATTAAGCCAGCCCCATACACCACAGGAAGCAGCTATGCTCCCTTCAGCAGTGGCAGCAGCAATAGCTTTAACACCAGCCCCAAGGAGCCGGCCTATGACGGCCCGAGCACCAGCAGTGCCCACTTGGCATCCGTGGTCAGCAGCACTGTTTCCTGTGATCCTAGGAAACCAACTGTGAAGAAAATGGCCCCAATGATGGCTAAAACGATTAAAGATTTCAAGAACAGGTTCTCCCGACGATAAACCTGAGGACTTGCCTTGGCGATAGAATTGGGGGGTGAGGAATACAAGGACAGTGGGGGTTGGGGAATGGAACTTCCACAGGAGACCAGAATCTTCTGCTCTGTAGAACCTTTGGTCTCCGACTCCTGCAGTCTGCAGGTGGCGCACCTGTGAACCTGTGAGCCGCAGCCACTGCCTCCCTGCCTGGAGAACACTTCAGAACTCGGAAGAAGATGTGAAGCCTCAGTCTCACTGAGGATTTTAAGGTCAATTATACTTTTGTTGTTAATTAGCTTCTTTGTAAACTATAAGACATAGTTTTAGTTAATAAATACTGCCCCCAGATTGTATTTATATTTTAAAAAAAAACATCCAAGGGACATCTGCTCGGGCAAATGTCTCTCCAAAAGGGTCGGTCCTACTGTGTTAAAGTCTTTAAAAGTTTTTTAGAATGAAGATTAGATTTTTTTCCCTGAAACTGAAAACAAAAAGTAATTATAATATCCAGTGTTAGTGTGGATGCAGAGAAAGATGCACTTTTAGATATCACTGGGGAGACTTAAAATTGTGCAGTAATCCTTCCGGAGAGCATTTTCACAACAGGCCCCCAAACCCCCACTGCCGCTTATGTCCTCTGACCCAGGAATGCCAGCGAAACCAGAAGAACCTTCCACCACACTTGTGAGAAATAATAATTTCTTTAAGCTACTAGAGCTTAAGGTGGTTTGTTACTGACTAACAGATAATTGAACGTTATGTATTTCTTTTGAAGCATCTCTTACATTTATCTGATTTAGAATAAAACAATCACAATAAAGCCATAATGATTAGGCACTTTAAAACAAATCCTTCAAAAATTTTGAAAAACTTCACCCATATTCTAATAATAAGCATATATCTAAATATGTGATAGAATATATTATATGATATCATATTATATTTATATGCTCTTACTAATATAAGCTCTTTAACTAGAAATCGTTATGTTACCAGTACCAGAAGACTTATCACTCGATTCAATAAAAATGAATAGTGAATTATTTAATCCTCCCTATTTTTTAAAAAACTTGTATTTTACAGTACTGACATTTATTTCTCCTTCTGATTCCAATTTTAAAAAATTAGAAGGGAATTTAGGGTAGAATATTTTCTGCAAGTCTTAAATTACTCCCTACAATCCCAGGGCTGGTATCATTTCTACCTAGTGGATGCTTTCATCATTTCTTCATGTTTAAAGAATATGTTTATTCCTAGGCCTACACTTATTTATACGTCTTCACCTTTCCTATCCATAACCCAATTTGATGTCAAAATATGCTAAGGTGAACTCAGCTGAAAATCAAAGAGTAAGCCTAAAAAGGCTTCTGCTATTTCAAATTTTAAAATAGATGTCCTAACTCCACACACTAAAGATTAGTGCTTTAACCTTAGCACGGATCCTCACCCAATCTCCCTACTTATTCTTGCTTTATACACAACACTAACAATTAGGCTTTGTGGCTATCAGGTCTATAAGAGATTAAAGCTATACGACAGGAAAGCACTTCTGGATAGCAATACAAGAAAATGGGCATTTTAAAATCAATGATGGAAATGAAAAAATAACCATGAAAATAGGTACAGAAGCTTAAAAATTAGTCTAGAACCACTTACTGTAGGGGCCAGCAAGCCCTAAAGACATCATCATACTTTATAGCTCAGGATAATAACTAATAAACATGCTGATGTCCCAAGTTGATGAATAAGTGAAATTGTGCATAACATAACCTAAGCCCACAGGAAAGGGGCAGGTTTCTATCTGAAGTTATTTTTTTTCAATGTCATGTCTAAATGACTAAAAATTCAACTTAAAAAAAAAGGTTTATTCCCTAATGGCTTTGGAGTGGTGAAATTCTAATGTGAATCAACAGACACTTGAAAGAAAAGTATCTTAGCAAAATAGTTCTGATCATTGGTACTACATCATTTATAATTTAACCTGAAAGAAGATGTCACTGAATAGTGTTTTGAGGTGTTTTTTTGGAGGGGCGATGCACTTGAGTTTTAGGGTGAGGAGGCAGAGAAGAAAGAAAGAGTTAGGGGTTAGGAGAGAAAGAAAGAGTTAGGGGTTAGGAGAGAAAGAAAGAGGAATGGCCAATCTCCCGTGTCATACATGTGCTGACTTCTAAGGCTGTAAGGTTTTTAATTCAGAAGATGCATCTTTGTCAGTAACAGATTTGTCCTACAGTTTATACATTTTAGAATAAGAAAGTTTTAAATATAAAAGTTTTGCTCCTTCTGATATTACTCAAATCAATGATGCCTTTTCATTTATAATTTGGACAGTAGGATAAAAGGACACTTGCATTTGGTCTGAAATGAAAAATGATTAAACTTCTGGGTGTTGAGGAGTTCAGGGGTTCAGTTTCCATTTCAGAAATCTGAAGCATGATCCAAGTTTTCCTTTAATGACTTTTCCACAAAATTAACCTCTGAGTGGCCCCTTCTGCTCTAACCTAAACCAGATGTTTTGTGTCTTTTTCTGTTTTCTTAAATGCATCGTTTTTCTTTCCTTAACTAGCCTTATTTGGTAAAAGCTGATAATCTTTCTGGATATTCAGTAGAATGCTGATGTGGTTAAAAGTCCCAATTGCTGCCATCTTGAAAAATCCTTGTCCATGGTGACCTTGTGTACAATGTCAAATGATGACAATCATGTAAAAAGCAAAGAGAATGAAAGACCTGTTTAAGATGTGAGTCCCTGTGTTAATCTAAGTCAATGCCTTTTTGGGGTCTGATGTAAAGGCCATATACAAAGGTAACAGAGGCCCACTTACTGCTTCATGTATAATTGCCCCAACTAAAACTCATGATCTTGTGGGGCCCAGACTATCTCTTTTACTTCACATGGTTTTTCCCCTCTTTAGCACACATTCTCAGAGTTCCTAGTTCAGAGTTAGGCCCTTCTGGGTGTCTTAATAATTTACTTTTACAAATTGCTTTTGTTATTCCATAAATATTATTGCCAAGATGTGTTGGGTTCCACTGATATGAACAATAAATGATTGAAACCTAGATGAAGACTCTGTGATTCATGTAAGGTGTCGGTAACTTCTATACTATTGAGGATGTTCTCATAGTTTGTTTGATTGATTAGACTCTGAGAATCAATCTAAGGATATGCTTTAGCTTCATGAACATTTATTATAGTGATATATTACCTGAAAAAATTACCAGAAAGAAACTGAGCTTTAGAATGACTTAACTGAATGCAATTGTTTTTGCTAGAGTTCGTTGTTTATACTTAGTCCAATTGAAAGATAAAACAATTAACTGTTACCAGTTTTTTAAAAATTAATGATTGTTATGAATTTTTACACATACATAAGCAAAAAGTGGTCTCTAGCTTTAATAGGGTATTTTGTTTTATTTTTGTCTTTCCATCTTTATTTTAATCAAATGTTAATCTGCATAATTTAATGAGTTCCCCATGAATGGTGCCGTTAAAGAGTATCATTAACCTCAAGTATGGTTTTGATGGTATCCCATGAGGAATTGCTTGTCTACCTTGACAAACTATACTAATAAATTTGCTAGTCCATGAGGCATAAGACCTTCTCTAGAGGAAGCACTAGTATAAACATGGGGCTGAAGGTGTGATCAAGCCTTTCATATCAAACCCAGGTGCCCCTGATCATGGAGCCATCCTGGCAACCAGAGTACCAACTGTGAGCCAAAGCAGCACAGAGAGCCTTAGCCCTTGAAATGGAGGCTGTTCCAGGATGACCAGTACAGTACAGGATCAAATGTCCAGGGCAGCATGGGGTGATCCCAACCTCTAAGAACTCTGAAAAAGTTAAGGCCATTGTGAAGCCATGGTTGGGATTTGGACTTCCTCTAAGAAGTCAAAGGGTCTGGCTTAAAGACTTAGGTCTAACATATACCAAGCCCCCTGTAGTTGCTACCTGCTATGGAAGGCTTCAGAGTAATGGTCACAAAAGACAATCCGCCCTCTGAGTGAAGAACACAGGGGTCCCTGTACCCTAAAATGTGTGGACCTAAGTTGAGTCAAAGGCTGAGATAGAGCAGGGAAGCCCGGGGAGAGAAAAGAAGTGATCTACACCAACCTTGCCTTGTCCTCCTCTCCTGCCCCAGAGGATCGGCCACTCTAGGAAGCTGCCCATTTGACTGGTCAACCAGGAAGATAGATGTGATGGTGGAAGATGCAGAAATGAGGACTAGTCAAAGTACAGGGAGAACAGTGCTAGAAGGAATCCAGGGAGTATATCAACTCCTCGTTCTTTCTTTTTTTTTTTTTCCAAAGATTTTATTGGGGAATTGGAGGAGGGGAACAGCGTTGGGGAATCAGAGAAGGGGAACAGACACGTTTCTGTCCTTTTGTTCTTCAGTCTAGTTGTGGAGGACGTCGCTTCACTGGCCCAAGTTTGTATTATCATTGTGCTCTTCCCGGGTGAGGCAGATTGGTCGTCAGCCTTTGGATGGCTGCTCACGGTGGCTTATGGCCGCTCACGCCCGCTGCCAGCCAGCCCTACTGCAGCCTACGCCATCACCGGCGACTCACAGCAGCCCAGCTCCAAGTCGAGCTGTTGTTCACCATCTTAGCTGTAGAGGGCGCCACGTCACTGGCCCATGTGGGATCCGAACCGGTGGCCCTGCTGCTCAGAGCTTGCGCTCCCAAGCCAGCTCTCAACCAATGTGCCACTCAGCCAGCCCTCAACTCCTCATTCTTGATGGGATTGGGGGAGCACTAGTAAATCACATCTTCCTTCTTTATCTAATCCTTAGGCTAAATCAAATTCCTTGGCCTGGAGCCCAAGCGAATTAGATTCCTTTAGGGCCTTTTGCTAGCTGTAGAAACTCTTATGTGCCCTAAACCTTAGGGCCTAAGGTATGAATCCTCATTAGGTAACATGTATCTGGCATGACTACCTGTTAAATTAGGCTCTTAGATCAGTGAACTTTCCAGCTACCATTATTTGGCACCCACTATGTACTAGACCAGAGAATAGCAATCTTTTCCTTGTAAAGAGCCAGAGAGTAAATATTTTAGGCTTCGTGGGCTATTCAGTCTCTGTCACAACCACTCAACTCTACCATTGTGGTGTGAAAGCATTCACAAACAGCAATGAATGGATGTGGCTGTCATCCAATGAAAATTAACAAAAACAGCTTTGAATTAGGCCTACTGGACATAATTTACCAACCCCTGTGCTTGATCTGGAGTAGACTTTTGATATATGAGTTGTACATATTCTTTCTAACAACCCCATGCAGTTGGTGTCATTATTTCAATTCTGCAGACAAACAAACTGGAGCTCAGAGAGGTTGAGAAACATGTCCAAAGTCACACATTTAACAAGTGGTAAAGCCAAGATTCACACCGTCGCAATTTCTTCTCTGTTGCAATCTAAGGGGGACTTTCTACTCTTTGGGGATATAAGCGACGCATGCCATTTAAATGCTAACTTTTTTATAAAACAAATTTTTTTCACAGAAATCTTTCTAATGTCTCGATGGCTCAGACTATGCTTCTACACAGCAATATTTACAGAAGCGCCCATAATAGAATGATGCCTCCAGAGCCAGGAGCACTGCTTGTCAATAGACTGATGGTTGCAGCCGATTGTTTTCTATCCCGGCTGCCTCCCGTCTTTCTGGCTCCTCTCATCACTTCTTTCTGATGTTTCATTTCAGCTTCCAAGTCTTTATCATTTGCAATGTGCCCTTTGCTATATTATTGAAAGAACTGAGGTTATCAAGTTAAACCAGATAACGTTACAAACTAATCTGCTATGAGTAGATTCTGGCCCATGTGTAGCTTCCATGCCTTTTTTCCTACATTGGGTTGAAGTAGATAAAATTGCCATTTTTGTAGGTCAAGTGTGGCAGTTTTTGTACAGTTCAACATAGACACTGCGACGTGCATTTTGTCTGGTGCTCACGAGGTTTTTCTTCTATCTATTTCATGGTTCATGGCGGTGTTGCAGATGATTAAAGCAGCAGGAGGTGAGCTGCCAGGAAAGGGGGCTAAGATAGAATGATCCCTCAACTCCATTGCATTCTACAAAGCCAGGGGCAGGGGACCAGAAGTCAGTGAGATTGCCTCTCCACCACTGACCTGCACGCTGAAATAGTTTTCATCCCTACTTTTCAAAATTGATCTTTTTAGGACCTTTTGCACAATTGTCTCCTCAATCCTCTTTATTAGAATGATGCAAAGCAGTCAAATTGGCTTCACAGGCTCACAAGATGGTGAGTGAGTGAATCACCAAGGCAGTGAAATAGACATAGGAAAGAAAGTATGGAAACCTGGGGAAAAAGCTCCGATGACTCCTGAAATAGCAGAAACTTTACTTAAAAAGCAGGGCATCCACACAAAATGACTACGAAATGCATCATATGCTCCATATCAGTTCAAAATGGGAATTACTTTCAAAGGGCTCTCTATGAGTATGCATGTACACCAATATTTATACTCCTGAAGAGCTGACCCATTTTTCACTCACACTAAAAAAAAAAGAAAATCAATTCTATAAAGAAAGAAAATTAAAAGACAAGGAAGATGTGTTGCCTCCAGATTCAAATTTCTTGGGGTAAACAATAGGGACACAGATGATTCCTGAAGATGTGGAATCGTTATAGATAAAACCTTAAAATAAACCAAGAGAAATAACAGAAGTTAATGAAAGGGGTTAGTAAACTCGTGGCATAGTTTCTTTGCCCAGGGGAGAGAAAAATTCACAGCTACACTGGAGATTTAGGCATTTCCCTGGAAACTAGTAAAAAGTACAAGTTAAGAAAAATGAAAGATTTTTTAATACTTACCTTGTTCTCCACCTGGACACTGTCACCTTCCCCCAGCACTGCTGTGTGATGAGGCTCTATTTTTTGTTGTGCATCATCAGGCCCTACAAAAAAGGTGACCCACTGAATGTGATACTCATCACAGTATATTTATCATATGGTTACAAATTTGGTTAACTACATACAGGACAGTAACATTCATGTCAACTTCAGAAATAACAGACTTAGGAATCTCCTTAAATCTCTTGGTTGATTATATTTGCAATTATTAAAGTCTGAAACTGGCTGGTTTCCATTGGAGAAAAGAACAGGGAGGTGAATCTTGCATTGTGTTTCCACTTACACCTTCACTGGCATGCCTAATAGTTCAATGAATAAGCAAAGTCCTGGGCATTACATGCTAAGAGTGTTTCCTTGGGTAAATTATAAACCTCATAAGAATGAAGGACAATGAGTACGTGCCATCATTAACTCATTTCAACAAGTATTTATTGAGCACCTACGACTGCTAGTACTGAGAACATACCAAGAAGTGTCAAGCTGATTCCTTGCATCCAAATAATTCAAAATCTCATTGGGCGAAACTACATATATATTTGCAAAATAATCAGAGAATAATGCAGTTGAAAAATAAGTAAGTTGGATAGCTATTAAACTATGAACAGTCCCAGTGCTAAATGCTGTGGCGGTGGGGGGCGTATTCAGGATGATTCCATTTCCATCCCCTCTATACTGAGGCTCCCAGACAAAATAATACAGACGAAATTGTGTCTTAAATGCACCTGTAAAATAATAAGCAAAGTTCGATGAGAGAACAGAGACTGTAGGGGCTAATTCAGGGCTAGGGACCCTAGGAATTTGTTGTGAAGTTAAGACGAACAGAGGTTTGTAGGATTAACGAGACCTACAAGAAGCAAAGCTAGGATGAAGGGCATTCTAGACAGGAGGACAGACTGTGGAATGTGCTGGGATCATGCAGGGCATCTCTGGGGGAATGCTGAACCTTCTACTATTGCTGGAACATTCTTCTGGGAAGAATGGTGGAAAAGTAGTCTGGCTCAGGTCAAGGAGGGTTGAGGGCCATGCTTATCCATACAAAATGGAGGGCCTTTGAGGAGAGGGTGTGGGTGTGAAATGGTCAGATCTGTGTCTTGAAATCACTCTGGGAGCAGAGCATAGAATACGTCGGAGGGGGCAAAACTGAAGTTAGGATGACCTACTAGGAGTTTATCCTAAGAGTCTAAGTGAAAATGAGTTACAGTCTGAACTGGGAGAGTGGACACAGAAAGATAAGGATGGATTTAAGAGGTACAGCAGAGAAAGAATCTAAAGGATTTGGCAACAGTGGGAGGGAGAGGAGTCTAATACGATTCTCACAAGGAACAGAGTAATGTAGTGACCTGAAGATTACAACAGTGGTTCCGAAAGAGGAGGCTAGAAAACGGAGAAGCCGAAGTGGGACAGAACAGCCCTGCGAATGGACAACAGAGAGAACAACAATAATAATCAATACGTGCTTATGGAAATGAAGACAGCGGCTTGAGTTATTATATGAACAGAAACATAATTTGTGAATATTGCTTGGGAAATCCCAATATAGCTGTGTTTTCTAGAGAAAACATCCTTTCCACCTCTTTGGATATGAAGTAACAGGGTTCATTGTGATGCTTGCAAACATGAAGTAGGATTCACTTTTTTTGGTCTTTTTTTTTAAATTAAATTTATTGGGGTGACAATGGTTAAGTAAAATTACATAGGTTTCAAGTGTACACTTGGAGTAGGATTCTAATGGAGCAGGCATTCTTAACCCAGAGTCAATGTGCTCCCAAGGGGTCCGTGAATAGAATTCAGAGCAATCACGAACTTCACAGGGAGATAAATGATATTCCTATTTTCACTGACACCTAAGTGAAATGTGGCCTTTCCTTCAGTTACGAATGTTGCCAACAAACCACAGTAGTATTAGCTGGACCGATGATTTTGTCCCCAGTAGAAACCACAGATATTTACATTTGACATTGCAGTGCTGTTACAGATATCTCAAAATACAGTTTATGTTCATCACTACTTAGAATTCAGAGGAGACCTGCTGCTGGATCATGTTATTTCAAATGTCATTAGAGAAGCTCACATATAACTGTATCATAAACTTGTTCTTTTAATATTGTAATGACTTCATTGAGTTAAAAAACAAACAAACACATTGTTCAGAGGTGGGGCCTTGGCAAATGTCCAAAGGGTCCATGGCACAAAAAAGATTAAGAACCTCTGTCCGAGAGGCAGTGATGTGCACGTTATCATTTAAAACCCGCTTTTGGGGATAAGGGGGAGAATAAACCTGATGTGTAATGTGTGTCACTTCCCACGGTGTAAATGCCCCCGCTGCGGCCATTTTCAAGCTGCCAGCCATTGTGAGATCAGGGAAGAGGCGCTTAGCCAGCTCCCGTGAGCTGGCAAGAGTCAGCCCCAGCACACCACTGAAGGCTTCTTCTCCATCTAAGATTGAGGTCAACACATGCCATGGAAGTAAATGATAGAACTCTGTTGATTTTCCACTCATGCAAGAATTTAGCAATAAAAGAGAGTTCTGGGAGTTGAAGAATACTCTCATTTAAAGTCGGGTAATAGTTTTAACTGTGATATGGAGCAGCATTTTATTAAGTGTGCTTTACTTAGATTCCCTGGGAGCAACGAACCATGCCTTTATCATCAACTAATTCATATGTGACACCCATTACCCACATGGTCTATTCCTGGCCCTAATTTGATCATGCAGGATGGTTCATGATACATAGACCCAAACAGCTTATAAAGCCCCTTCACTATGTTTTAATGGAGCGAGCTGGCAAGAGACAGCTCTCAAAAACAATGCCGAATCAGGATGTCTCTGCACCTCCTATCAGGGGCTTGCTCAGCTATGGTGTTCATTGGCCCATGAGGAAATCTTCATTTAGAAACATAGAGTTCACGTTCTCCTAAGAGCTCTCATTCTAACTTTATGTGGAACACAATTTTGACCAGTTCTCCTTGCTGATCTAGGAGAGGTGTTGCAGTCTTGATTCTGAAGAGGCCATTTGAAACGCTCCACCCTAAGGCAGACCTTCCTTATACACAGCAGGGTCAGCTTTCCAGGTTAATCATTCTAAGTGTACCTCAGCTTCTGTATTATTTTATGACATGTTTTTTAAACAGGATCACAGAAAGCAAAGACACTGATTCCATGTTCATGTCATTTCTATGCTATTTCACCCATCTGGTTATCTCCTGAACCTAAAATCAATCTCCAAGAAAATATATCTTATTGTTTCTGATTACTTCCAATTAGAAGGAGAGCCAAATCAGATAATAAATAGTTTCCACTGAGAAGCTTTGCCAAGAATGTTGAATCTAATATTGCAGCTAAGGAAAATGTAACTGAAAACAATTGAATTGCAAATATTTTTGTTCGCCTAAACGGTTATAAAAGGGCAAAATGCTTTAGAACATATTTTAAAGTTAGTGCTGCATCTTCAGTGTGTGATTAATTGCTGTGCAAATTTTTCCCCATACGCCAGGTTTCCTTTTCCTTTTCCTTCTCTTTATAAGAACTGCTGTCCCACTTACTCTCTATTCCACACATTCCAGTACTTCATCATAGATTTTGATGTCATCAAGTTTATATGTACAGTTGCAGCATTCTTATCTGATGCAATCAAGATCATTAACTGAAAAAAACAAACTGCTTTAAACATTTTATTTTAAATTACAGTGAAACTAATTTGGCAATTTTTAGAAATATAGCCAAGGCAGGTCTGCTGACTGGATTGAAGCACCATCTTCCCTTATAAAGCATACACATAATGAGCCACTGAAATCCTTCTAGATCAGTGGGTCTCAACCTTCCTAATGCCGCGACCCCTTAATACAGTTCCTCATGTTGTGGTGACCCCCAACCATAAAATTATTTTCGTTGCTACTCTATTAACTGTAATTTTGCTACTGTTATGAATCGTAATGTAAATATCTGATATGCAGGATATATTTTCATTGTTACAAATTGAACATAATTAAAGCATAGTGATTAATCACAAAAACAATATGTAATTATATATTGTGAAATATTTATTTCTAATTACAAATAAATGAAATTTTCTCTTGAAGCCGGGTACTCATATGTGGGCGTATCTGCATGTGGGCGGACCCGCCTGGAGACGGATAGAGGAGCGGTGTCTCGGTTCCTAAGACCATCGAAAATATGTGCTTTCCGATGGTCTTAGGCGACCTCTGTGAAAGGATCGTTCGACCCCCAAAGAGGTCGCGACCCACAGGTTGAGAACCGCTATTCTAGATGATTACCGTTTCCCCCAATCTTTTACTGTCATCTCTCCCCTATTAATTCAAGGCTTTTCTTTAGCAACTCACGTTTGCAAAGCATTTGACTTAGTTGCTCTAGAAATACTAACCCTCTTCACACTATTTCATTAATTAACATATTGTTTAATTACACAATTGCAATTATTGGGGCAACTGACATAAACAGATTTGAGAGCAATTACAGCTGCCGAGTTCACTTGGACTTGGCTGGAATCCTGGGTACTCAGGCACCTCACTCAAGGTGTTCACCATGGAATGAAGCAGTTCATTCTGAGTAAGTGGAGGTCAATTTGGAGGGCTTCTAGTGCATGTCCTCATTTTTATTGAGATCTGGGGGCCATGCGAAACTTCTTAATACTATCCAGAACCAGAAGCAAAGAATTGAGCACAAACTAAGCATGAATAATTACTTATTTAAATAAATTGGAAACATTTTACTGCCCATATAAGCCAGTTAACTGTTAGTTCAATAACCATACACAAATATTTTTAGATTTCTAAATGTATTTTCTAAGCCCCAACAGTATACTTGACAATGGTCTTTCCAGGGCATTGGCATCCAAGCTGATAATTTGTCCCAAGCTTCAGGGATACAGGATAGAATATCTTCTACCCTTTTGATCTCTGTGTTAATGTGTCATGACATGTTCATCTCAGCTACAAGGAAGGGGTTCGGTGCTAGTATCCTTGGGATCTGACCATGAACTTCTTATTGTCTTTGGATTTTTAAAAAATCATATACTGTACAGATGTCAGCTGAGGGCTGGTTAAAGGACTTGTTACTTCAGTAAAAGATTGTGTCAAAGATGTCTTTCTCTCCCACATAATTTTTAAAGCTACTATTCAACAGTCAGCTTAGAAGGCCTGAAAAAAAAAAACCAGTGGATCAAAAATTAAGAAGATCCCAGAAAAGCATAAAATATCTCCAATAAATTAAAAATATTTTAAAAAATACTTTTTAAAATAAGAAATTGCTAATTCTAATCATTTTATTTCTGCTAACTCCTTCTCTTCTTCAGGGTGTCACCTTGAACTTTAAAATGTCTGACTAACTTAGACAGCTAGTTAATATCCAGCAGTTTCTACTGTTCAAAATTCCATACTCAAATTAAATCTACTGATGTTCATCTTTTAAGTACTCCCTGCATCAATATTTTTAATAGAAAAAATACCTGTATTGGCCTCCTAAATCTCCATTTTATGGAATCTCCCCAGATTATTTTCTCAACCCAGAGTGCTGTCTATTAATTCCGGCCCAATACACACAGTATATGTATTTGTAACATCTACTTAAACAGAAAAAGATAACTACTTGCTTATCAGCTCCCACCATCTGTGGCTGGCAGGTGCCATCCTGGATTTATAAGCAAGATAAAATTGAGACAGTAAAGTCAGAAAGCATTTTCTGGATTCTCTCTATAGATTTTATAAGTCAATATATATTCAATCGCTATCTCTGCTCTGTCATTTCTTTTTCTCTGGTGATTTGTTCTTGCTCTTTTGTTTTTCTCATTAGCATCTCTATTAGGGGGTGGGTAGGAGGAAGGGAAGGAGATAAAATTCAAATGAGGTCATCTGGCCAGTTACTCATTGGTTAAGCAGAGGCCCAAGAGGCCAGTTGTGGTAGCTGGATTCTCTCCAAGGTCCAGTTTACTCTGGACAGATACAAGTTCACTCCAACGCTACACACTGAGACCCCATTTCCTGCCAGATGTTTTGGACTTGAGGTCCATGGTCACAAGACAGGACCAGGCCAGTATATAGAGATGACTCAGGAAAATATGCCTCACCTCCCGAAAAACAAGTAGATGTTTAAGTCATTCTTACCCCTCGAGTTGTTGAGCTTTTCACTTGTTAAATTCTTGGACTAAAGGTCTGTCAGGAAACAAGGCTGTAACTACTGATGAAAACAGATTTTGAAGATTATTTGCTAATTTTTCTCTTTCATCCTTACAATGCCATTTAACCCCAAAGCAAATGTGAGCTTTTGTGGCGTCCACCAGCTAAGAAAGGTTTTTACATTTTTAAATGGTGGAAAAAATCAAGAGCAGTATTTCATGACACATGAAAAATATGTGAAATTCATATTTCAGTGGCCATAAATAAAGTTTTATTGGAACAGCCACCCCAATTGTTTCCGTATTACCAGCGTTTGTGCTACTAAGGCAGGAATGAGTCACAACTGAAACTGGATGGCCTGCAGTGATGAAAATACTTGCTATCTGGCCCTTTACAGAAAGTTTGCTGCTCCTGCTTTTTCTCATTCTACACAAATATTTGTGGTGTCCTTATCACTTTAAGAATCATATCCTCCCCGAATAGACATTTCTCTAAAGAGGACATACAGATGGCCAATAGACATATGAAAAGATGCTTAACATCACTAATCATCAGAGAAATGCAAATAAAAAACACAATGAGATATCACCTCATACCAATTAGAATGGCATCATCAACAAGACAAATAATAGCAAGTGTTGGAGAGGCTGTGGGAAAAAAGAACCCTCATACACTGTTATTGGGAATGCAGGTTGGTGCAGCTGCTATGAAAGGCAGTGTGGAGGTTCTTGAAAAAATTAAGAATAGAATTACCACATGACCCAGCAATCCCTCTCCTGGGTATCTACCCCCAAAAATCTGAAAACAATTATCTGTAAAGATATATGTGCTCCAATGTTCATTGCAGCTTTATTTACAGTGGCCAAGACATGGAAACAACCAAAGTGTCCTTTGGTGGGTGATTGGATAAAGAAGATGTGGTGTATATACACAAGGGAATACTATTCTGTTATAAGAAAAGATGAAATAGTGCCATTTGTGACAACATGGGTGGATCTTGAGATTATTATGCTAAGTGAAATAAGTCACATAGAAAAAGTTGAGAACCATAGGATTTCACTGATATGTGGGATATAAAACTGAAAACAACAAAGGAACAAAACAAACAAATGAAGGAACAAAAACTCATAGACACAGCCAATAGTTTAGTGGTTACCAGAGGGTAAGGAGGGACAAGGGTGATAGGTGAGGGTAAAAAGCTTTCTTTAGACTTTACTTTCCTCATCTATAAAATGAGAGTTGGTTGAGTCTCAAACATCCCTTCTAGACCACACTCAACAAGTGACACATATTCAACACTAGAATAAGAGAAAGCCTCCTTCCTGCTCCCCTTGGAGTCTGTTAGAGCTCCATCCCTTTATTAACATCATATCAAAGTGTCAACCCATATAATTGTGCTTGGACATTACATTTGCACACAGGCAACAGTAAAATGGCTGCTGTCATGACTGGCGTTCATATTCTCCTCCCTCTCTGAACATGCTGGAAGCGAAAAGGTGCCCTACCCTGGGTGTACCAGGCTGTACTGGGATATAGAGGGGGCTGGTGCGGTACAGGAAGAGGTGTAGTATTCAATTACATGAAAGGGTTCATTTTACCTTTCCTCCCCTTCAGTAGTTAAAATTATATTGCACTTGAACCCAAAGCAACGTACTCATCACTTACCAATATACACATCTCCAGATATGGTATAAATGAAGCTTGTCCACCCTGAAAAGAGACGAGTGACATTAAAAGGTTAGTGTCCATAATGACAAAAGGAACAAAGATATAGCAATGTATTTAACAGTATATGTGAAATATAAATATGTAAATTTACATAACAGATATAAAAGATAAGTTTGGAGATGAAATCCTTTATTTTCTTTTAGCTACATACTTAAAAAATTAGGATCTGTGACCTGTTTAAAACACACACTCCCATTCCCACATGCGCACATGCATGTATACATTCAGCCCTCTTAAGTGACTTGGCCCCATAGGTTTCACAGTCACCCAAGTAGACGGTGTACAATTCACTTGGCTCTGTATCTATATGCCAGCAGCTGTATTAACAAACTTCCACTTCTCACATCATGCCAATAAGTGCAACCCACCAGTCTGGCTTATCTTGTTCACTGTCTTCCTTCTCTCCAGGAACAGAATGCTAAAAATATGCTTCTCTTTACTTCGCTGCACTTTCATTTCCAGTGAACTCATTCCTTTTTATCTAGCCTACAATAGACTATCAGATCTAGGAATGCATAATCTTTGGGGCATGAATGAACTTCAGATGGCCCGTGCACTCCCTGGAAATGTCCACACAATTTTTCAAGTGTGGACACTTTTCTGTGAAGAGGGTACACAGCGTTGACCAGATTCCTGCTGTGAGTCATGGGGCCAAGAGCTCAGAACCACGGACCACCTGCCATTGGCTCTCTGAACATGAGCACTGGACTTTCATGGACGTTTATGCAATGTACCCATGGCTTAGAAGAGATGCTGCGGTGCTACTGAGAGACGTGAACCTAGAAACGGCAAGCTGAGAATGGAATTAGGATAGCACTCCATGTGCCTTCAGAGGAAAAGGAGGGCTGGGATGCAGAGTTCAAGGTAGCAGAGCAGGCAGACTGGAGTCTGTGTGAGAGTCAATGTGATGACACAGTAAGCAAAACAAAGGCAGGGATGGGAGGATCATGGATATACTTTGGGGATGTGAGTGTGATGGCGGGTGGGTTGAAATGTGCAAGAGAGGCACAGAAGAAAAGGTATACCTGATAAAACTTAACATAAATTGAACCTGCTTAAGAAAATCCGAAGGATGGCAAAAGACAGTTCGGTGGGTGCCAGAGAATGTTTTTTCATCCTCCTATTTCAGTGTTTTCTCTCTGAGATTTTTTACTAGAATAAGTTTTAAGGCCGCTGGAAGTAACACTATTTGCTCCTAGCTCACTCACGTTTTTTCTCCCTTATTGACGCACTCGCTCAGCCTTCTGAGCTCGGTCTACCATCGCCTAGTGAACATTTACCACTCACTGGGGGTGGAAACAGGAAGATGAATAAGGCACAGCTAGGTTTTCAAGTTGCGTAACTTTGGGGAGGGAGGTTCACGTAGATGCTGAAAACACGCTAACAATTCACAGCCTAAGTGCACATGTCTTATCCAGATGGGCTGACTCTACCGGAGCACTGCTGTCTGCTCTAAAGGATGCTAAGCTTCCTTAGTCCTATCGAGCCTGATTTATAATAAGGCTGGAACAAAATCCCGTTCTTAGCTGCTTTTTAAGAAATTTGGCCATGGGAAATTGTTTACATTTCTTTTTCAAAGTGCAAATATCCGTTGGTTTTTTCTCTTAAAAAAGTAATCCATATTATTTTGTTTTAATTTGAAAATATTTTAAGACTGTGAGAGTATGTAGTGTCATCTAAATAGAACGTCTTTCTGCAATCTTCATACCTACCCTGACATATCGTTAGCAATGTGGCACTTGTGCTTTCAGTTTCTTTATTTTATGCACTAAATACTATTTGCTTAAAAACTAGAACAAACTCAGTATTCTATCTTGGATACCTTTCCATGTTAAAACATAGAGAAATAACTCTTTCTTGGGAAAAACTGCAATGCATTCCATTGTAAGGACATGTCATCATTTACATAAGGTATTAAAAAATTAATGGTTTCCAATTTTGACAGAACCTCAAAGTTCTCAATTGCAACTGGGTTTTTATTTGGGATTATTTGGATTATTTTAATGCCATTTCTCCTCTACTCCCTTTGCTTCATTCTTCCTCACCCTCCAAGCAGGAAACTAGTCCACACTTAATTGCCTAGGTCTGTTTTCGTTCCTTTTTCATCTTCTTACATAATCCTGAATGACCAAACTCGTTTGCTTAAAGAAATGGCCAAGTCAATTATCTAAACACATTCACCTAGTTTTGCTCCATGAAAAAAGTCTCATATTAGGATATTGAATCTACCTTCATTAGTAATAACAAAATTCATGTTACTGGTTAGGAGGCACAGAGTTTAGAGCAAATGGTGTAGGACTAGAGAGAGGGCAATTTCCTTGTTTTCTTAACAGGTTGTCCATCTGCACTTGCTTCGTGTAAACCTCGTTTCATTTCCATCAAGCATTGTTTCTTAAAGCTATGGCAAAACAAGAGCCAAACGGTGTGAATGTTTACTATATGTTTAAGAACCACTACAATTTCTTAGAATTCCTTCTCTGCTAAGAGCAGAATTGCATCAGCAAAGAGCTCTCTTGTGAGATTTTCAAGTTCTCAGCTTTCTGTCTTCCCCCACCTCACGTCCTGTACCAGGAATTGATAGCATCCTCACATTTTTGTTGTGCTGTCAGAGGTCACAGGCCCTACAGTTTCCTGTCTTCTACGAATGTCCCCTCTAAGCTACAGCCTCTTTGCAGCTGGGAAGCCTTTCCCTTCCCTCGTAAGAAAGAAAATGAGTTGGGATGGAGGTCACATTTCACCTCTGGCCCTGTAGGATGGTTTAATCAGCAACATATTTAAGTCAGAATTCCTTTAGTCAAACATAAAAAATGTACAACTTTTCATTTAAATATGTAAATCATTTGCTGTGGCATGTGCTCTCATTTCTAGGGAGGTTCCCAGTCTTGCAAGCGTCCCCAGTGAGAGCTTTACTTGGCCTACATTCCCTGCCATAATCCAGCTAATTTTCTTCCAGCCTTTCAGTCTTCGGGTTCATTATTTTAATGAACTTTACAACTACTCCTTACATACGTATCTGTGGAGAAAGTACAAAAACATGGCGTGGTGTCGCACGAAATCCCTGACAAAGGTCAGCTCTGGGGAGGAAAGAAGAGTGGGGGATGGGGCCCAGGAGAGAATGAAACTCTACCCGAACTCTGGGCTCCGCTGGTTGCCAGATCCCAAAGCAGCACTGGTTCCTAAGAGCCTCCCCAACCCCTGTGTTCAGGATGGGCAGGCAGCTCTCTCACCAGGACCTCATGCCTGGCCTCCTGGGACAGGAGGCAGACCCACCTGGTCCTCTCCTCCCTCTCCTCATTCCGCCAAATTATTGTCTACTTTTTACTGTGAAATCATTTCAGACACACAGGGAAGTTACAAAAAATAGTACAGAGAACGACCATAGACTATTCACCCAAATTCTCCAAAAGCTAACATGTTATCACATAGGCTTTATCGTTCTTCTCTCCAGAAATATTTGAGAGAAAACTTGCAGACTTGATAGCCTTTTATCTTGAAATAATTTTTAGTATGTATTTCCTAAAAGCAGTTATTTTCTTACAAAATCAGAGTGTAGTTATAAAAATTGTGACATTGATACAATATCAATGAAAAAATTCTGACCATTATACAGGACTATCATCTAGGTAGAGATATTCAAATTGTGCCAGTTGTCTCAGCGGTGCCTTTAATGGCAAAAAGAAACAAAACCTTCTAGGCCAGGATCCAATCCGAGTTCCTGCTACATTTAGTTGTCATGTCGAATCTCCTTACATCTGAAACTGTTCCTCAGACTTTTCCTTTCATTAAAAGTACAGACCATTTATTTTGTAGAATGTCCCTCAGTTTGGGTTTGTCTGATGTTTCCTCATCATCAGACCAAATTTTTCAGTTCCTTTCCTTCTCAACTTTAGAAGAGTGTGTTTTTTTAATTTCAGTACTTTACATTTTTTAATTCAGAAGAGCACAAAGGATAAAATAATGAACACATACATTGCCATATTAATTTCATCTCTTTTTCTTTTACATATAAAATCATATAGGTGAGAGAAATGTCCCCTAACCGGTTGCCTCCAATCCATTTTCTACCCACAGAAAACGTGAGCTTTCTAGAAGCCCCACTTAAAACCCTGTGGTGCCACGAAAAACAAACCAACTAAGTAACTATAAAACAGCAACAAAAACAATCACAAGCAGAAAGGGCAGGCTTAAAAAACAGCAAATGACCCCTAACGATCTAGGACCAGATGCTTAACATTTTGAAGCCTATTTTGGTTTGTAAAATAAGGAAATATGTACAACACAGGGCTGTTGTGACGATCAAGGGGCATTGTTTACCTGCATATACATACATACATACATATACATATGTATGCACATATGTGTGTTATATGTTTTTCACCTTATCTGTACAATGCCTGCACTTAGTAGGCATTTAACAAATGTCAGTTCCCTTTCCTGCCCCTTCCTTCTAACTTTCCTCCAACATCGTGTAGGGCAGGAGGTTGCAACGGCAGCTATCTATGCTTCCGATGAGCTGTGACCCAGGGCAGAGAAGGGTTCTAACCACAGAGATGGCCCCATGCTCCCCAACACGCCCCCCTCAACTCCAAGCCAGCGAGTCTCCTCGCAGACTGCGCTAAACACTAAGCAAAAGTCTGCAGGGTCACTGCTTCCCAAAGGTCTATAGAGAATAGATCTTTGCTGTCCTCTTCAAGAACGTCCTGGCACTCAGGATGCAGTCTGTGTCCCAACGACCCATGCAGTCTAGAATTGGCGACGTAAGGTGGGATTTCTGATCACACAGCAACTGACAGCTCATTATAAGATCTCTAAGCTTGCCAAGTACAGGCATTTCACACCCATCTTATAACCCAACATAAACAGCAAGAGAGAGAGGTGTTGACTTTGTAGCTCTGCCATCTGGACAACAGACAGGTTATTTCAGGACCTTTTGTGAATTCCATCAAAAGAAAATAAGAGGATGCCCATTTTACTAAATGTGGTAAGTGACATCAATAGTAAAATACTCAATGATATTGCATAGTGCATAGAATGGTACCCACACAAAGACTTGAGACGACTGGCTTTCCAGAGTAAAATATACTCAGAATGTGTTTCAAACATTCCACAATGGTCATACTATGGCCTGTGTTTATAAGTCTCGGGCATATAACATGAAGAGCTGTCTCCAAAGATCCTATATTTTAAACAATAACAATTGCAACCTACAGGAAAACCTTCCCTATGGTTTGGTCCACACAGATAATACGAAACATTCATTGCATTAGAGACTAACAGAAAAACTAAGAAATAAAAGAAATTTAACATTTTGAATGAGAAATGTATTAGCAATGTAAGCTCTTTGGAATGTAAACTCTCAGAGTAAAGCCTTCTAAGTGCCCAGAATGGAGTCTAGCCCTCTGGGGGCCAAACTCCACAGATTATTTTCTTGCTAATAAAATAGCAAGGAAAAAAAAACATATTAAAAACCGCGGGAGGGCCTGCTGAGTGGCGCATTGGTTAAGAGTTGGCTTGGGACACCAGCTCTGAGCAGCAAGGCCCCGGTTTGGATCCCACATGAGGGCCAGTGACGCTGCACATACTATAGCAGCGGTTCTCAACCTTCCTAATGCCGTGACCCCTTAATAAAGTTCCTCATGTTGTGGTGACCCCCAACCATAAAATTATTTTCCTTGCTACTCCTGTAATTTTGCTACTGTTATGAATCGTAATGTCAATATCTTTTTGTTTTCCGATGGTCTTAGGCGACCCCTGTGAAAGGGTCGTTCGACCCCCCCAAAGGGGTCACGACCCACAGGTTGAGAACTGCTGTATAGCTAAGATGATGAACAACAGCTCGACCTGGAGCTGGGCTGCCGGTGAGTCGCCGGCGACGGCGTAGGCTGCAGTGGGGCTGGCCAGCAGCTGGCGTGAGCTTTCATGAGCTGCCGTGAGCCACCGTGAGGGGCTGTCCAATGGCCGGCGAGCGACTCCCTCACCCGGGAAGAGCGCAACGATAATACCAACATGGGCCAGTGAAGTGATGTCCTCTACAACTAGACTGAAGAACAAATGGACAGCAACTTGTCTGTTCCCCTTCCCCGATTCCCCCAACACTGTTCTCCTTCCCCAACTAAAAAAAAAATCTTTAAAAAAAAACAAAACCCTGGAAACTTATCTTGCTCTTTAGAGACTAAGTCTACACTGAAGTTTTCCCAGCAACAAGACATTTTTTTTTAATTTTTTTTTTATTGGGGAATTGGGGGGATGGGAACAGTACTGGGGAATTGGGGGAAGGGGAACAGACAAGTTGCTGTTGTTTTTTTTGTTCTTCAGTCTAGTTGTGGAGGACATTGCTTCACTGGCCCAAGCTGGCACCATCATTGCGCTCCTCCCGGGCAAGGCAGATCAGTCGCCGGCCTCTGGACGGCCGCTCACTGCGGCTGCTGGCCGCTCACGCTGGCTGCTGGCCACACGCGGTAGCCCATGGCAACCCACTGCCACAGGGACTGCAGCCTACACCGTCGCCGGCAACCCACGGCAGCCCAGCTCCAGGCCGAGCTGCCGTTCAGCATCTTAGCTGCGGAGGGCAGCGTCACCGGCCCTCACATGTGGGATCCGAACCGGGGCCCTCTGGCATCCCAAGCGAGTTCCCAACCATCGCGCCACTCGGCCGGCCCAAGACATTTAATGTGATCATTTTTAATTAAAATAATACATGCTACTATTATTTCTTTGTTTTATTTGATCAGAGCTTTTCTCTTCAAATATACAGTATTCACAATTGGTTTTTAATTGCTCAGAAAAATTCAGAAGATAATTCAAGTATGTCGTTATAATAATAAAATTATATTTAGGGCTGTAAAATAGAAACTATTTTAGGCTTTTGAACTTAGACTGAAACCAAGTTTATAGATAATTAAGAACTAAAATAGATAGAGCTTTAAAGGTTAAATAAAGCTTCAGAAAACAATAGAAGCCTTGGATAAGCACAGAATGTCATAAATACCCCTAGGATCATTGTAGGACATATTTAGACAGCTGATTGTTTTTAAGAGAAAAATATTTTTAAATAGGACCTGGAAAACATGAAAAAATGCACCTTTGTCAATTGAAATGTGTTTCAATTCTTAGCATAGTTTCTTGCTTTATATGGACTCTTAACGTAAGAGTCAATTAAAGATGATTAATTCTCTAAAGATGATACATTAGATAAACATAATACAATCTTCAAACTGGTGTGATTATTCATTTAAAAATTTTCAAAACAGTCATTTTTTTAACCTATTGGCAAAATCTTGGGTTTATTTACCAATATACCCAAAGCACTACCGATAGGAGTATTGGTCACTAAAGATCCATTAATTTGTCTGGATCTTAGTGGTTAAGAACCATAGTGAAAGTCAGACTGCATGGGTTACAATCTCAGCCCCAATACTCACTAGTTAGTTGAACTTGAGTAAGTTACTTAACCTCTTTGTATCTCAGTTTTCTCATCTGAAAAATGGAATAATCATAGTCTTTGCCTCATGGAGTTGTAAATATTGCAGGTGTTAATACAGGGCAAGTTCTTAGAGTAGTTTCTGGAAAACAGTAGGCACTTAATAAATGTTAGTTATGATCATTATTGCTACTGCAAGATGGTTCAGTGAACTGTGAGCTCCCAAAAATGTTCATGATATTCTCCATCATGTATATTTGCCATTTTTTTCTCTTTTTCAAAGCCACATTTTAAAAAAATGCAATTGTACATCACCATACATGAAAGTTAATTCCAGGTGTAGCTATATCAATAGGAAAGGCAGAACAACAAAGCATCTATAATGGAGAGAACATTACCATATAAGGTAATATATTTGCAGGTTCCAGGGATTAGGGCGTAGCTATCTTGGCAGGGCCATTATTCTACTACTAACCACAGAGGGGTAGGCTATATGTTTTCTAAAGGAACTTTGTTGATTGATGTACATATACTTTGAAGTTAAAAGTTGGGGGATGCAAAAAACGTTTACATAATTTTTTCCGTACCATAACAATCCTCCATTTTTAACATTTCAGATCCTGCTTTTAAATACCTAGTGGCAGAGGTGATGTGAAGGAAGATGGGGAAAACAGAGTGGCTGTTCAGGGCCAAATTTTGATGCAGTCAGTCAGAAGACAAAGGGGACATGAGGACGAGAAGGCACAAGTTTCTTGGAAATGATTGACATTTTCCTAGAAATACAGATTTGTGTCCTTCTCAATGAATGATAATAAAGTGTTACCTGTATATTAGTTTACAGCAAGGAAAATCAGATTGCTTTGCAAGAAATGGTAAAAAAGTCACTAAAGAAAGAAAGAAAGAGCAAGAAAGAAAGAAGAAAAAGAAAACAACTACTTACTCTTATTTTAGCCAAGAACTAACATGAAAAACGTGTGGGCAATGTTAAAAGAATCTGGTACTGTCAGAGACTTGACAAATTGGATTCTTTGTAAGTGAGGCACCGTGCAACTCTATTCCTGATATTAACTGCCTTCCAAATCATCACTGCACGAAACATCTGTTTTCTGCAAGATTAGCACAACTCCACAGAAATGTGCCTTACCCGAAGGAAATAAAAGAGATGGTAAAAATTGATTCCAATATTATTTACAGGAAAGAATTCAGATAAAACCTAGCATGATTCATGAGAAATGTTTCCAGTCTCCCTTAACTAGATGTCCCCTGGGAATATGCATTTTCGTGGTATAGAGGATGGCATGGTAGCAGTATATGCTTGTTTTCTATCCCATTCATGTGGTAATGATACAACGAGGTCAACATTAAATTAGTGAGACTGCAAAGCATATGCGAAAAGCCAAACGTAACCCAGACATTCACATCAAGTCTTTTTACTGTGAGTAAGAAAGCCATCTAAATACCATAAACAAATCATGTCCAGGACCCAGCCAGTGGCCCACACATTTCAAGGAATAGTGGATGTAGCAAAGCACGCAAATAGAATTAATTCAGACAGACCTTGGATTTTATAATGGAATTTGGCCTGGAAAGGTAGTTTTTAGAAAAAGACAAAAAAAGACAAAGGGTGACCTTGACTTGAATGACCTGATAATAAAATTTATACAGCATAATTTTACCAGCCGTTATGTCTGATCACAGGCAGTCAGAACTATCAAGTCTATAAATAATAAGTACTTTATAATATCTGAATTAATTGTTTGTCTGGTACTGGACAAAGAAGCCTCAAACTTTGGATTTGTCACCTAATGCAATGCAAGCATGAATCAATGTGTGTGTGTGTGTGTGTGTGTGTGTGTGTGTGTGAGAGAGAGAGAGAGAGAGAGAGAGAGAGAGAGAGAGAGAGAGGAAGGACACTATAGCTGGAAGTGATGTCTTAGAAAAGACAGGTTCTTCTGCTTCACATCTAGGTTTATAAAATACTTAAAGTGGGTTTATAGTGACTCGACAATAAACCTGCATTTCTAAGTGACTTGTCTTTTTGTATCCCTCCAAAAATGTTTTTGAAAACAAATGTCAGGTTTAAAATTCATGATGATGAAATAATCTAGAAGTACAGCTTTGTAAACTGACAGACACACATTCTCCCCTGAGGGAATATAGAGCAGTGGCTGAGTGCAACCTTAGAGCAGAAATTAACACCAACCATACACTTAGAGGAGTCCTGGAGAGACTGGCACTCTCATACACTGCTAATGAAAAGTGTGACTGCCTTTTTGGACTGCAACCTGACAAAACATTTTTAAATTAAACATGCATATACCTTGGGACCATCCCTAGAAACCTGCTGCATCAAAGTAAGTCCCCATATAGAAGGATATGTGTACAAGGATGTGCACTGCAGACCAATATGCAGCAGCCAAGCACAAGGAACGAAGGGAGTGCCCACTGACAGGAAATAGCTAAATGCACCGCAGCCAACCCACAGCACAGAATACCACCATTAAGGAGCTACTGGGGTCGCTCAGTAGACTGGGAAGGATTTCCCTGAGGTAAAGTTTGGTCACAAAAGCAAGATGCAAAAATGTATTTGTGATTCCATTTTACTAAAACAATGACAAAATAACCCCATATGTGTGCATGTACATATACATATATGTCAGTATAGAAAAGTAAGTGTGGAGAAAAACACAGCAAAATCTAATTCAAGGATATATCTGGGATTTCTCCTACATCTGGGATATATAGAGAAGGTGCTGTTATTGGGCAGATAAGGGAGAAAAAGGTACTGGAGGGATGCAAACTCAAAAGTAAAAGAAAAAAGTTAAAGCATATTTGCTATCACACTTATTGCTATAAAAATTAATATAAGGGTAGGCATGCAAGATGTGATCATATAATACAGTAAATGTTTAAATTTTAAAAATGCATTACAGCAAAAGACACATTGCCATTAATCCCCCTCAAAATCCTCCCCCTCACTTTGAACACACTTATCCCATTGTTCTTGCCACTTTCTGAAGCAGTTCTGGAACTCCACTTTCATGTCTTTACTTCATCCTCCATCATGACAATGCTCCATGTCACACATTGCTTCTGGTATAGCAATCAAATAAAAACATTACGGTGTGGACCGGCTGAGTGGCGCGTTGGTTAAGAGCTGGCTTGGGACGCCAGAGGGCCCCGGTTCGGATCCCACATACGAGGGCCAGTGACACTGCCCTCTACAGCTAAGATGCTGAACAACAGCTCAACCTGGAGCTGGGCTGCCTTGAGTTGCCGGCGACGGCATGGGCTGCAGCCCCTGTGGCAGTGGGTTGCCATGGGCCACCGTGTGTAGCCAGCAGCCAGCGTGAGCGGCCAGCAGTCGCAGTGAGCGGCCGTCCAGAAGCCGGCGACTGATCTGCCTCACCCGGGAAGAGCACAATGATGGTGCCAACTTGGGCCAGTGAAGCAACGTCCTCCACAACTAGACTGAAGAACAAAAGGACAGCAACTTGTCTGTTCCCCTTCCCCCAATTCCCCAGCGCTGTTCCTATACCCCAATTCCCCAATAAAAATCTTTAAAAAAATAATAAATAAAAACATTACAGTGTGTCTTCACCCGCCTTATTCACCAGACCTGGCACCATGTGACTTCTGGCTCTTCCCCAAAGTCAAAATGACCATGAAAGGAAAACATCTGAATCAATTCAGGACATGAAGGCAGCCACGACAGCGCAACTAAAGACACTCATGAAAGAGGACTTCCAGAACTGCTTCAGCAAGTGGCAAGAATGATGGGATAAGTGTGTTTGAAGCGAGGGCGGGTATTTTGAGGGGGATTAATGGCAGTGTGTCTTTTACTGTAAAACATTTTTTTATTTAAACATTCACCGTATTTTGTGATCACACCTTAAATGTTTAAGTGATTTTAAAATTTTTTCAGTACTTAAAAATAGCCAGAATGAAAAAAAAAAAAAACGAAGAAGAAAATAATAGGTCCGAGATTGATGCCTAATGACTTGAGGCATAACCATTTAAAAAAAAATTGGCCTTAAACGCTTGGGAGTTTTCTAATTATTCTTTGTAATTAAATGTCAACTTAAAGGTAAGTCTTCCATAGCAATACCTTTATTCAAGAGATGGCTGTATCACAATCAGGGGTGTACTTGTTCATAAGTAACAAGGTTGGAATTTGCCTCCAGGAGCATTGTGAGTCAACAGGGACCAAGGAGTCCGGAGATGAAGGTAAAAGGCCTCCCTTGTCCAGCAAGTCTTTACATGGCCTTGACAAGAAGCTTGTCTGTTGGGCCTTAGTGTTCACACCTGGAAAAGAAGGGAGGTGGCCCAGATAGTCCAGCCCTAACATTCTATGAATTCTTCCTGATTTTTCATAACTTGAAAGGCCCAGCAGTATTTGCTAATTTAGCCATAATTAAACATAAACTAAGTTCATAGAACTCTGTGCTGAGGTTCAGAAACGAGCATATTCCAGAGAAAGTGGCCGTCTGCTTGTTAGTTTTTCCCGAAATGATCAGAAAATCCCAGAACCCATCATACCTTTAGGAACAGGCTGGGAATGCTTTGCTCCTTGGTCCAATTTGAAATCCAAATATAAGGTTGGTGTGCGAGTGTAAATCTTGGACTGAAAAGAAAAAGGAAACTATCAGCATCTTTCCAAGAATAAGGTTCTTCTTTACTTCATCTAGGCTCTTTTGTGATAGTCCCGGGGCCTGCATCCATTATATTTACAATTTCTCCTTGGGAAGTGCAGTTGAAGTAGGGGGAGGGGTGTGGATGGGCTGCCAATACAGCACCTTCTTAAGGGTCTTGGTCTAAAAGTCAGCCCTCCTAGCTTCACAATATGGTTGACAAGCTAATTTCAGGATGACAGCTATCTCCCCACAGCCACTTCTCAAATATGGTCCAAGGCTAATAGTTTACTAGCAATAGCTGTTCCACCTTCTTCACATCCAATCTTCCACTTGTTATGGTAGGTTATATCACATCCAAATGTATGTTTCTTCCCCAGGTCTCAATAAAGCCATGTCCATTTTGCAATTCAAAACAAGTGGCGTGTAAATATTATTTGTTCTAACGTGGCCCTTTTAAGCAAAAAAGGGTGGTCTACCACTGCTGGCTTGAAAAAGCCACGTGTAAGGAAAGGCACACTTTTGCAGGATTTTCCATTGTACACAGTGGCTTAAATTCTGTCAACAGATAAGCAGCGTCTGTAATTCAATATGAAACCATTCTGAATCACTGGCATAGACCAAAATCCAAGGGATGATTACTATTTCTATAAACTGGATGATGCCTCGTTGTTTATCACAAAGCTGCAGTGGTTCTGTTCTAATTTTTTAAACATAAAATACACAGAAAAATAAAAAAGCACACGATGCCAGATTTGCAAAGGCTATGGAGTAACTGGAACTTTCATACAGTGCTGGTAGGACTATAACTTGGTATAAACACTTTAGAAAACTGCTTTGCAGTATATACTACTGATGAACACATGCATAATCTGTGACCCAGCATTCCAACTCAGAAGTGTATCCCCAACAGAAATTTTCACCTAAAGACAAGTATATGAATCTTGATAGTGACATTGCCAGAAACAGACAAAAACTGGGAAGAATCCAAATGCCTTTAATGATAGGATGGATAAATGATTCATAATATACTTAAACAATGGAACACTACACAGCAAGGAGGATGAATGAACCCAACTATATGCAACAGGTCAGGTGGATCTCACAAGCATAATGTTGAGCAAATGAAGGCAGACACAGAAGGTCATATACCACTGATTCCATTTCTATAAAGTTCAAAACAAAGCCAAACTAATTTATGGTGTCAGAAGTCAGAAAAGTGGTCACCTTGGGAAGGTTAGCAACTGGAAGCGGTTCCAAAGGGGACTTGTGGGGCCTGATCTGACAATGTTCTGTTTCTTGACCTGGCTTCTGGTTTCAAAGAAGCATTCACTTGGTGAAAATTTTCTGAGCTATACACTTGATTTGTTTACTTTTCTGTTTATATGTTATATCTTATTTGGTTAGTGTTTTTTTTATTTTTTAAATTACAGTTGACATTCAATATTATTTTATATTAGTTTCAGGTGTACAGCATAGTGATTAGATATTTATATAGTATAACTTATGAAGTGATCCCCTGACTAGTCTAGTACCCACCTGGCACCATACATAGTTATTACCATATTATTGACTATATTCTCTATGCTGTACTTCACATCCCTATGACTATTTTGTAGCTACCAATTTGTACTTCTCAACCCTTTCAGCTTTTTCACCCAGCCCACCCTCCACCTCCAACTCCCCTCCCATCTGGCAACCATCAGGTTGTTCTTTGTATCTATGAGTCTGTTTCTGTTTTGTTTGTTCATTTATTTTGTTCTTTAGATTCCACATAAAAGTGAGATCATATGGTATTTGTCTTTCTCTGTCTGACTTACTTCACTTAGCATAATACCCTCCAGGTCCATCCATGTTGTCATAAATGGTAAGATTTCATTCTGTTTTATGGCCAAGTAATACTCCGTTGTATGTATGTACCACAACTTTTTATATATGTTATATTTTATGATATATGTTATATTTTAATAAAAAGCTTATATTCATTAAAAACATGCATGTGTAAATAGACCAAGAGAATCCAGAGCCCAGAATTATTTACTATCCTTGACAAAGGCATCATTTTGCAGAGAATAATTATGTGAACTCCACAAGGACATGGACATTTCTGCCTTTTTCACCCAGGGCCAACCCACAGTACCTGTCACATAGTAGGTGTTCAATAAATATTTATTGAATGATGTTTCCTATTGGAAAACCCCATGTATAATAATAAATATATTTACAGTATACATAGGGTATTCATCAACATCTTTACCTACATGTAACAAAATGCCTCTTTTCAGAATGGGTGATTTGACATGGTCAAAGTTGTTGTCTGTACATTAAATTTTGGAATAGAGAATTGTAAATAATGCTATCAGAAGACTGTTCCCTTTCCTATGAATGTTTTGGACTTTAAGTGGTCTGGGAGGTGGTTTTACATGGATCAGAAGATCAAGCTACATCAATACAGCTTCAAAGACTGGAAAAGCAAATTCCCTTATGCACACATAAATGAAACCAGAAAGGCCTGTGACATCAGGGGTGCAGCCCAAGGCCAAAGATTCACAATCAATCTGAAGAGCTGGAAACGTACGTTACACAAGGGCAGCACCCATGGGACGCAGGAGCGGATTCTCCAGGATCATTCGATTTGTAAGGCACCATATGGAAAGAATCTGGTTTTGTCTGATGAAGACATCTAAAATTACCTCTAAAAAGATCAAGGGTAAATGTCACATAATACCAGACGACTCCTCTGTCTGGGCAATAGTTTGCTCTCTTCCAGAAAAAGAATCCCTGTTTGGTTTAGCGTCTTTCTTAACCTCTGCCTCTGGCAATGCAGTAGCCCTGCCTACAGTGAAGACCTCAGTTACAAAGAGGCTCTTGGCTTAATTTCTACTAGAATTCTCCCAGAATGTAGTCATTCAAATAATCTTGAACTGGAAACCAGGGGCCTTTGATACTAGGATTGCTTTTCCTATTGACTAGCAAAGCACTGGTCTTCTGGGTTTAGTTCATTCATCTGAAAACCTCATGTTGGGACTCGCTGATGTTGCGGTCTATTTCTAGTTCTGAAATTCTGAGTCAGAAAATCAATGTTTTCCTCCACATTTTCATTTTTCAAATTCCCTTGTGATTTCTCAGACTGGAGCTCTAGAAAAGGGAGATGAGGCTGGGCAAGGGAGGGCAACCGGGGCTGTGGGGAGTGACTGAATCATTCTATTCTTGCCCTCAAATCCAGTCACCAATCTTGCCCTCTGAGCTAGTCCTGCCTCTAGTTTCTCAATCTTATCATATTCTCCAAAAAAGAGTAACCTGTTTAGACTGTATCTACATAGATACACATATGAGTGCACACACGGAGAATTCTGTACTTGTGTATTCCTTTATAAGTTTTAAACAGAAATCAGTGAGAGACATTATAACATTATAAAGCCACAAATATATCCTATTGTCTTACAGCATGAAAAGGGCTAAAGGGAACTTTTAAATTCATTTTGGAGGTATTTTTTCACAACATCAATGTACCTTAAAACAGAATTCTGATTCTAACAACTTTTTTTGTACTGAAAATCAGATCAATAAAGGTTTCAATACAATACATGTCTTGAATAATCAACTAGCCAAACTTAAATATATTTTATTCTATTCCAATAAGCCCATAATGAAATCAAACTCAATTTGAAAGCTGTTCCCATGAATGTGTGTATGGGTGTATATATATACCCACACACACAGGTACTCACATATAGTTTTTGAAAACCAGGTAGGTTTGGTTTTTTTTTTCAATTTTGATCTTCCATGGTAATTCTTCTAAAATAGCAAATGTAAATTATATTAATTTAACTCAACGATGATAATGCCAACCTCAAATATACTTTCAGCAAACCTGGATTTAATTTTTTCTATTACACACTCAGTTTGCAACCATAAAGAAATATGTCCATTAGGCACACCCTTTCCTGGGTCCTGGTTTTTTTTTCATGTCTTTTTTTTCATAGTATAAAACTATTAATAGACCCTCAAAATAGAATGACAATTTAATTAAACAAGTTGTTCTTTTTGGCTAAAACTTAGCTATCAGTGTATATATTTTCACAGGATTAAAATGAATTGGTCAATAACAACCTAAAATAAAACATTCCTCTTCAGATCTTTTTCCTCTTTTCTGTTTTGGTCTTAATATTATATGCACAGGTAAGAAAATCCAAAGCTATTCCTCTTTTGTCTTTCTTCTCATTTAATAATTCTCAGTTAAAAGTATTTAGAAAACGTATCTTAAAGGTTTTAGCCTGTAATGCTTTAAAATCTTACAGTTCAAATATCAAGTAGGCAAAGCTTCTAGGAGGCAACGTCGCTATTCATGAGGTTAAGGGTAAATTTTGGCTTACAACAGGAGTGCTACCAAATCCAGACACGCCTTGTCCCTCTCTCTCTATAAATGTCAGAATTAAACCCTTAATGAGCCTAAGACACCACTCCAATAATGACTGCAAAACAACCAAGACCAAAGAGCGTTGACAAAACTACTTCCTTCCGAACCCCAGCTACCTTCATCTTCTACCCTTCAAAGACTTCCGGCTTACCCGGTCTTTTGGTATGATATCCTTGTCAAGCTGGCTTCCTTCCTCTGTTTTTATTCATCAATGTGACCTTAATTAGGAGATAAAATCACTTCCACATGGAGCCATGTGGCTTATAAGCGTTTTCCCAGAGCATGCTATGTTTTTGTTGGTTGTTATGTGTGAGCATGGCAAAGGAACTATCTTTCATTTTGCCACTGCTCCTTTCCTAGTTAAGTGCCATTCATTTATCCCTAAATACTGTTAATTTTGCCACCATGCTGGCCTTTCCTAAAAGCAAGTGGCAGCAATTTGTCACATGTCAGGGCTGTAATAAATGCTTTCACATTTCTTTTGGGGAACTATTTCAAAGACCCATTATGATTTAGTGATTTTTCAGGAAATACACTCAAATTCTCAATTTTACTATGTCGCTTAAGCAAATTACTCTAAGTAACTGTACTAACAAGTGTGAATCTGATAAGAGAAAGAAACTGTGTTTCTACCTAGTCCTGGACCCTTGCCCTGAAATTGGATCACCTCCCCTAATGTTGAACATTATGTTTTATGGTGTTTTTCTTTTGCATCATGTGCTTTTTTTTTAGCTGAGCCATCCTGCCACCTGTTGGCAGCTCAGCTCGGGCCCATGTGGGAATCAAACCGGCGACCCTGTTGCTCAGAACTTGGACTCTTGAGTGAGCTCTTAACCAACTGAGCCACTCAGCCAGCCTGAATCATTGCTAACTTTTGATGAATATATTTGCACAGAAATCTGTGACCACATTTCTATTTTTTTCCTTCACAATTGTGGGTCTAAAAGTCTAAACATTTTAAAGGCTCTTGATAGATCTGTAGGTTTATGACTAAATGCAATGCAGCCAAAAGCAACTGGTTAATATGATCAATTACTGATTGAACAGTAATTCTGCTGACCATGTCTACTGCTAGTCATTGGTTTTTCTAGTCTTGGTAATTTTGCTATACCACAGGGAAGTGTTCAACTCATCATGTGCTCTAAATATTGTTTTTCCCCTATCTAATCCCCTAATGTTAGAAAGTGAACTCATTCCAAAAAATCCCATATTGTTGCACATTTTGTTTTTTTCCCCCAATATATCCTTGCCACAAACATAGAAGGAAAGGATTAATTGCTGGTGGGGGGGGGGAGAAGTAAAGGAAAAGAAAAAGTACCCAAGAATATGAAAATATGGATGAAAACAAAAAATAAGGAAAAAAGCTTAACCTAAAAAAAAAAGGCATAAAGGCACCGCCTCCACAGTACAAATACTAATGTTTGAACAACCATTGTCTAGCAGTATTTGTTTTTGAACAAAAAAACATTTTGGTTAATTGTTTTACTAACTGACTTGCTTTCATCCAAATTGTTTTTTTTTGTCAACTCACTTGGTAACTACCTGTAAAAAGTACCCATCTCATCAAAATGTTGACCATCTAATTTTTTAAAATCTTAGTTAATTTAAGAAGCAGAAATTGATATCTCTTTACTCTTTTGACTGTTAGTTTGGGTGATACACAATTATTTCTAATTTACCAAATATTACTAAATATTATTACTATGAGAATCACAATAGCTAAATATATTTAGGGCTTAGTATGTACCAGGTGCTATTCTAGGTGCTTCATGTGTATTAATTAGGCCACTTGTACTTCCCTTTTTATAAACTCTCTGCTCATTAACCTATTTAGGTTTCCATTCATTATTAATTAGCTCCTTCATTTGAGAAACACTGATGGAGAGCCCGTAGTGTGCTCGCCATTGGATATGTATATTGATGAATAATAGATCTGCTCAGCCTTTGTGGAGTTTACTTTCTAGTGAGAAAGACAATTTAACAAATTAAATATAAAACTATACAGGCTACAAAAGAAATAAACAGGGTACAGAGAGAAAACATAAAATGGGGGAATGGGAGGCCTCGAATGAGAAGAGCTAGGGGTAAGAGGTTTCTGGACAAAGGAAGGAGCACAGCATGTGTGAAGGCCTGGAGGCCATGAAGACGCTGGAGGACTCAGAAGCCAGAGCAGAGCAGCATGCAGACACAGAGAAGGTGCTGGAAAGAATGGCATGAGATGAGTTTCGAGAATTAGAAAAGGCCCAGTCAGGTGTAGACCAAAGTAAGGTATTTGGGATTTCTTTAAACTACAATGGGCACATAGACTCGATTTCTACCTTAAAGAGAGCTTTGAGCTACTATGTGGATAACTGAAAAGGAGTAAGGAGACAACAGAGGGGCCCCCTGAAATGGCTGTGGCAGTGGGCCTGGCCAGGGCTGGGCAGGGGACCAGAGAGAGGTAGATAGGTTTAAAATCTATTTTGGAAATAGAAAGGTTTTGCTAATGGACTGGATGTGGGTGGGGGAGGAGAAGGAATAATGATGAGCAGCATGTGTACACTTGAGCAGTGAGTGATGGTGCCATTCATTCATTAAGATGGAGAAGACTGGAAGGGAAACAAACAGTACACACAGCTCAGAGGTGAGGTTTGTGCTGTGGATAGAAAGGTGGGAGTTACAAGACTATAAATGACATCTACATCTATGGGCTGGATAAGGTCACCTAGAGAGATGATGCTCAATGACAGTGAAGACTCAGGACTGAGATGCAGGGAACTTGAGCATTTAGGGGTCTGGTAGAGGGCAAGGCACCTGCCTGAGAAAGGAAACTGAGAAGGAGCAAAGGAGTATCCAGAGACAAAAGCATGCATTATCTCAGAGGCCAAAGCAAGGAGAGAAGGTGTGGAAAAGGAGGAAGCATTGAACCTACGGCAAGGAAGAGAAAAAAGGCTTCTGGGTTTGGCAACATGGAAGTCATGGTGACGCACTGCACTGATGGGGGTGGATGCCAGGTGGAGGGCATAGAGGAGGTGGGGAAGTGAGATGACATGCGCAGACATACCTTTTATGAAGTACGACTCTGAGAGGGAGCAGAGAATTGGGGTAGAGGTCAAGAGGTTTGGAGCTTCTCTTACCAATTCATGAGATTTTTAAAAATAAATTAAGGCTCTTAGCCTTGAATAGTATTTGTTGTAAAATTCTCCCAGTTTGTTTCTGGCCTTCAATTTCATTTACAGCATTTCTGACATGGGTCAGATCTATCAACCTTTTTCTTTCGATGCTTTTTAAACTTAGAAAGTCTTTCTCCATCCAAAGAGGACATTACATATCTGCCTATATTTTTCTAGTTCAACCTTTTTAACATTTAATTCTTTGATCTATGTCAAATTTATTTTACTATTACTTGTGCGATCAGGAGATAAACTAGTTTCTTTTTATGAATGGTTAACCAGTTGGCCCAGTTGACCCCAGTTGATGATAACCTTCTCTATCATTATTAAGTTTGCATATACACTTGGGTCTATTTCAGGTAGGTTCTCTTTCTGTCAATCACAAGGAGGAGCCTCAATGGGGAAAACTTCACTAATTAGCTCAGGAGCCCCAACTAACAGAGGAAGATCTACTCCATAAGGAATTCTTGTCATGATCTAGTTACATCTCCCACAGGGTTTCCCAGTCTCCTCAGCTTCCTTCCACCACTTTCTCACTCTCACGGTCTGCTGGGCTTGGCAATGGGGAGAAAACCCATTAGCATAGACCCACTCTCTTCACCTCTTACACCTTCACACGCACTAAAGAAATTCGCTGCCACATCCCTTGACCCCTGCATGGAGAGCCATATCTTTTGATTTCCTGTGGAGACCTTAAGGCTTTGAGGAAATTAAAAAAACAAAAGGACAGCAACTTGTCTGTTCCCCTTTCCCGATTCCCCAATGCTGTTCCCCTCCCCCAATTCCCCAATAAAACCTTAAAAAAAAGTAGGTCTACCACATTATTTAAAGCAAACTTCCAACTCTCATTGTTTAGAATAGGCTGATCCTCTTCAAGGAAATGGTAAGTCTTCTGTCCCCAATCCAAAGCACTCTGATATCTCAATTCTTGATTATTTTAAGGAATCCTGATAAGGAGTGGGAGAGATTAGTTTACATCCGGAGTGGGAAGGATTAAAACTGTGTAATCATATTTTGACATATACATGAAGTGCTACACAAAGAGAAAACAAGAAACTCTCAGGCAAAATGCCAGTGACTCTGTATAGGGTGAGAGAGAGGGCCAACGACATTTTTAACTTCAGTCAACCATAAAGGACGGTGGAAAATCTTGAGCATCAAACTGTCCAGCTGACCAAGAATTTTGGACATAGCCAAAGTATCCTACAGTCTAGTCTCTTCAGCATCCTTTTCCAAGCAGCACTTTCATCAACAGTAACACAGTAGTCCCGCACTTTCTCACCATTTCTTCAGGGGCGAGGCAGTGAGAAGAGCTAAAGGGGAAGGGAATGTCACCATTCTGCCATCTGACCACAGACATGTTAATTGTGAAACTGGACTTTGGTTTCTTCACCTTTGAGTCAGCATTCTTGACTGAAGTTGGGTGACAGATGTTTCATTTTTTTGAAAATTAAAAATGGAGAAAGCACAAATGCTCATCTCTTATATGACCAATCCATCCATAATCCTACAAAGGCAACAGTACAATAAAACTACAAATGACCCCCCAAATATGCCAACAGGGAGCCTTCCTGTCCCTTATCACCCTTCCATGGGTAACGTTCCAAGGATGAGTCAGAAAATCTATTAACCAATTCTAGAATATTCTTCACAGGACTTCATAACATTTAAAATATCTATTACCGTATTTGCCGGCGTATAAGACGATTCTTTGGCCCTGAAAAATATGCCTCCAAGTGGGGGGTCGTCTTATACGCCAGGTACACTTCAGATAGACTGCCCATAGTGCTTGCCCCGTGCCATAGTGGCCTCCCGATGCCCGCCCACTTCATTCCACATACCGTTCAGGCATCAGCAGCGCTGCTGGGTGTATGCTCAGCTGTTACGCGATTTTGCTGTTATGCGATTTTACCAAACTCGCAAAATCTACGGTACCAGTCTATAGAGTGTGTTTTCTTTGTGAATTACTGGTATGTTTACCGGTAATAAACTTGCACAGTTTTATGTATATGTTTGATTACATACAGCCTTGTGACAGTTTTCCTGCATGTCATAAGCATTTTAATATAAATTAAAATGTTGAAATCAAATCTGATATTGTTTTACCTTTTATTTGGTGTGTGGAAGGTGTGCGGAAGAGGGGGTAGTCTTATACGGCGAGTATATAACAAACTCTGTATTTTGAGTGGAAATGTTAGGGGGTCGTCTTATACGCCCAGTCGTCTTATACGCCGGCAAATACGGTAGTCACATTTGGTATTTACGAAGATGTTTTTGTGAGTTCTTGCGAGAAAGTGCATTGAGATTGAGAAACTATTTGGCAAAGATAGGGTTTCATAGAGCTTTGGGGACTGATACCTTTGTGTAGATATGATTAAGGGGGAATTTATTATGGCACAGGGCTTCTCCTTTGTGATCATTTGCAGGACATTCTGACATTGTCAGGGGTGTCTGCTTGTACAGACAGGTGCCTGAGGGTACACTTTTGGTGTAGAAAGTGTTTCATTCTCAAGTTTCCTGCCATGAAAATGAGCTAAAGCATTCCCAATGGGAGAGAAACACACTCAGCAAGTTTATGTACCGGGGCTGAATGATGTGACAAGGCAAGGGTGCTGTCAAATAAAATGGGGCAAAAATAGGAAACCTGAGATTAGGTCTAGGTTCCTTCCACAATGAGCTGTGTGACCTTGGGAAAGACCTTTTGCGTAGTTGGGCTGCAGCATCCTCATCTGCCAAGTGGTGGAGGTGGACAGCTGATCTCTCACGTCTATGACTGCCTGACATTCTGATTCCAATGGAAGTGACAGAATAAAAAGGAAGATTAGGTATTGGTCGGCTCTGAAAAGCATCTCATATTACCAGGAATTCTAGACTTGGGCTGCCCTAAGTACTTTGTTCAGATCCTAACACTCCATTGCAGCAATTGAAGAGGTAAGTGAATGGAAAGTTCCTGTCCAACTATTAGATAAATGGGCCAGAGATGGCCCCTGGGTATTAGGCAAAAATGGCCGCCACGTTGCTGTTTACTTCTTCACAGCAGGCTAGGATCTTTAGCCCAAAGCCTGCTGGTACCCAACTAAAATTCTCACACGTCCAATTGCTTTAAATATATTGCAAATACACATGCTTTAGCCATGTTGAGCCTACCTACTGGCATACCTTGTGAAAATGCACACAACATCTGTTAGCCATAAATAATGAATCCTGCAGCTATAAAAGACCCCAAATTGCTGCTTCCCTTTGGAGCTCTCTGACCCAGAGACCCTCCATGTTGTTGCTGAGTGACATCACCTAGACAGGTAAACCCCTCTCCAATTTCCCCAACTCCCCTGTGAAGGCCCTGGCCTAATTCCCCTCCTGGGTGGTGGCCCAGCACAACCGTCTCTGGGAGGTCTCCAACTGTGAGGGACTTCCCTTCTCATGCAAACCTGTCCAAGAACCGCCCAAATAAAGGTTATGTGTTATCGCTTCTCATGAGCCTGTCTTCTCCTTGATCAGTCTCCAAATCCCCAAACTCACTACACCAACCCATCGAATAAAGTAAGTGGTATACAAAGAGGCTCCCAAAGTATCAAATATGGCCTCCTGTCTATCCACAAACAAGATGAGAGGAGGTTGCCTACTGTTCAGCAACAGTTCTGAGGAACTGAAGAGGTCACCAAATCTGCTGAAGGGCTGGGGACTTCTAGAAGGGCCAATACTTATCCTCCAGCTGGGGCAGGGGAAGGTTCATGGATTCCTGGGCAAGCGAGAAGTGGCCAGCTCCTGAGAAAATTACAGATGGGTCAAGAATTTCCTCTGAACCCTTCCATATCCATCTCTCTTCCTAGGCCTTCTCTGTCATTAAAGATTCCATGGATAAAAACCTGCTCTCGGCAGAAAATCTGATTTGTATCAGGTTGTGCCAAACCGGTAAGAACCTGTGTGAGCTTGTGGTTAAGAGCACAAACTCTGGATGCCATCTGGTTGGAATTCCAGCTCTGTCACTTAGTAGATGCATAACCCTGGGCAAGTTGCTAATCTCGCTATGCCTCAGTTCCCTCCCTCATTAAGTTGTTGTGAGAATTTGGACACATTTTATGAGTCTCCTTGGGGTCTCTCAGCCTGACTAGCTCCTGAGCCCTTGGCCACTTATGGAGATTCCTGGGTGTCATCACTGTTGCCACCTCCAGCTGCCTTGGCTCCTTCCTGACTGCCAAGTTCTGAGTAGCTTTGATTGCCCCCACAGTGGCTGCTGGGCTTCACCTGACAGACCTGCTGAGGCTCTGGATGTCATCATACTGGAGTGAAGATGCAAGTCACAGGATTGGTATGTGGCCTGCTCAGAGCCTGCCTGAAGGGGCTAGGTGCCACGATCCAGAAGGGCATGGAATTAGCCTGCATGGGGCAACCTCTGACATAGGAGGAATGGAAAATATAGGATGACAGAAAAATTCTCCCTCTGGTTTTTCCATTAGAAAGTACTAAGGTACAGTTTTCTGAACAGGTACCTATACCAACAAGCATCTGCCTCACTTCCCTTCTGCCTCACCCTCCCTGCCCTGGGATTACACACAAGACCAAGACCTGCCTTAGGCTCTGTTTTCCAGAGAACCCGGGTTAAATCAGGAGTCAAAGAACTGATACATGAAAAGCACTCAGAGCTTCACTGTCCAATACAGTTGCCACTGGCCATACGAAGCTACTAAGCACATGAAATGTGGCCAGTGTGAACTGAGATGTGCTGTAAGTGTAAACTACACACTGGATTTCAAAGACTGGGTGCCAAAAAAAGCAAAATATCTCATTAGGATTTTATATTGATCTATGTTAAAATGATAATATTTTTGATAACTGGGTTAAAGTATATTGTTAAAATTAATTTCACCTGTTTCTTTTTACTTCTTTCAATGTACCTGGTGAAAATTTTAAATTACATATTGATTCCATTATATTTTCATTGGACAACCCTGGCTTAGAATTTAGTAACCTGTGAGCCCACAAAAGATGTTAGCCATTTTCCTTCCCAAGAAGTTCTAGAGATTTGTTATCAGTAAAGACTAATGATAAAAGGGAATGTGGGAGCAGAAATGAAGACAGATAAGGGAAAAGGAACAAATATTTGTTAAGTACCCTCTGTCAATAGGCACACTATATACTATGCAAATAACTCAAAGACTGTTCATTATCCCTATTGGTCAGATAAGGAAGTAAAGGTTCAAAAATAATTGTTCCAAGGTCACAGAGGTATTAAACAACATAGCTGAAATTTGGACCCAGGTCTGTCTCTTTGATTCTATAGTCCATGCTCTTTTCAACCTGTCATACTGTCAAAGGATTGACTCTATGATGGTATAGTTTCAATAATGTAACTGAGAATTTTTGGCATGTGTCAGGGCTTCCTAGAATCCCTTAAATAACTCATACAGGAGATCAAGTACACTAGCCAAGTTAAAAGCTGCTGCCGAACACAAATCCCTCTCTCTCTCTCTCTCTCTCTCTCTCTCTCTCTCTCTCTCTCTCTCCCCACAGATACATACACCATGAGGTAATAAGCCTGCCTCTAAAAAGGATGACTGTACAGTTCTGCCTGGACACATTTAAAGAAGTGGGGGCAGTATTAAGAAGCCCAAAAGGTCTCAGATACAAGTCATGTGCTCTTATCCAGATTCTACTGGGCAATAAAGATGATATTTGGATCCCCATCTGGCCAACTCCTCAGAGTCTACCTGTCAATTCATTCTGAACCTGGAGGGGAAGAAAGGATAATTATCTTTTGGTCTTCTCCTCCACCTCAACTCCCTCCATTTGACTTGTATCCAATTCTAAGTCCTCTGTGCTTTTGTCTGGCTGACAGACTCTGTCAGTTAAAACCTATGAAAACATTTAATCACAGTCATCAGGACTCTCACTCAAAACCTCTTTTGGATTGATCAATAACAGATGGCCTTAAATTAGTATCTGATGCTGGAAAACTCCACCAGCCAAGTACCGGTAGTTACTCAGAGACATTGAAAGTCTCCAGGGCAGACAAAGAGGTAGGTGGGTACTGGCTCCTGACAAGCAGAGCTGCTGCAACCACACTTGGAAGCTGCTGGGGAAAGAATTTGGCCAGGAGGACTCAATTGGCAGACCCCCTAAATGGTGGTGGTGAGGAGCTGGAGGTTTCCAAAAAAAACCCTCTGGTGGAGAAAGGATGGAGAGGCACAAAAATCAATGCTCAAGGAACCAAGATGGAGTAGAATAAGTGTCAGGTTATTTTTCTTCCTCCTTTTCACAGCCCAGCCCTCCCTCCCACTCTCTTGTGGCTCCTTCTTGCAATCAGGGAATAGCAGAAGGGGTTGGGAGAAGCCAACATTATTCTCAGAGCCTAGAGACGAGAGAAAAACTGAGCATGGGCAGTTGTTTGAAAGTGGTGGGAAAGAAAAGCCTTGCTCTGGACTTCCAAATGGTTTCCTCCAGGGCCGGCTGAGTGGCTCAGCTGGTTCAGAGCTCGCTCAAGAGTGCGAGCTCTGAGCAACAGGGTCACCGGTTCGATTCCCGGCCTGAACTGAGCTGTCATTGAGCTGCCAACAGGTGGCAGGATGGCTCAGCTAAAAAAAATGGTTTCCTCTAAAAGGAAGCATTTCAATTTCTCCAGTTGCTATTTGTAGTTGAACCAGGAAAGAAAATTTTGGGCTAGCATGGTTTCTTTCCATAATGTTGAAAATGACCGTCTATTTAAAAGCAAAGAGAACAAGAGGCCGTTAAGGTTTCATAAAAAAAAGGCAAATTATCATTATTTTATTCTTCAGTGAACCTGGAAAAGCTGGACCTTAGTTGATTCATGTTAGGTTACAAATGTAACAGCTATCCTCTCAACAAGGATGCCTCCTATACATAGTAACATGAGAGCTTGTATCTTTGTCCTTTTGTACTGTTTTAGCTTTGATCACTCAGAGAAGAAGACAAAGGCAGAGGAGGCAGAAGAGCAATTGCTCCAAGTGAAACATTATTGGTATAGACAAGATATTTCTAAAGACAACAGAGGAGGAAACTGAAAAGTTAAAACACACAGAGAGAGAGAGAGAGAGAGAGAGAGAGAGAGAGAGAGAGAGAAATTACCAGAAAAGTTTTACATGGCAGAGATAATTTTTCCAATTTTCATACTTAAGACAATGAACACACGTTTTGAAGGCCTTCAAAAACACTGAGTTATTCCCCTGGACACTTTCACACCTGCATGGGGAAATACCTTAGAAACACCTATCTGGCTTCGTGCTGTCTCCTTTGCACGATCTAGACTCTTTCCACCCTTCTTTGCCAGGTCATTTGGCTCCTTTAGACTTATGCCTGCTTTTCCTGAACCTCCAGATTGGGCTGAGCCTCCTATCTATTCTGCCTCCCCCTAAACCCCTCCATGTTTTCTAGTCTGTACAGTAGTATTAGCAATTTATGTGTCTGTCCCTTCGACTGTGCCCTGCCAGCTCCCTGATTTTTTTTCATCATTTTCCCTCACACCTTCACAGGACCATGCATAGAGCTGGCCCTCATGTTTGCTGTGTTTGCTGAGCTCAACTGAACTGTCATGGCACAGATACCTTTCTGACAAATCCCTGCAATTCCCCATGGCCAGTGTGGAAGTCCTTCCAAGAATGGCAGCACCTCCGTTTCCTCATCTCATTTTACTAAGTCCAGGGAATGCTAACCAGCCCATGGATGTGCAATGGATGGTGAAAAGGCTTCTCTGCGGTTTTAAGACCACAACATGCTCATCTTTCAATAGAGTAATCCCTATCAATGATTTAGAGCCCACACGATGTGAAAGTTTTACTCTTGTCTATCTTGGAGGACCTATACCTGTCCACAAGAGCAGAATTCTTTTTTTTAATGTTGATGGGTTTTTTTAACTTTATTGGGAAACAGTGTGTTTTTCCCACAACCCATCAGCTCCAAGTCAAGTTGTTGTCTTTCAATCTTAGTTGTGGAGGGCGCAGCTCAGCTCCAAGTCTGGTCGCCGTTTTTCAATCTAACTGCGGTGGGCGCAGCTCACTGGCCCAAGTGGGAATCGAACCAGCAACCCTGTTGCTCAGAGCTCGCATGTTCTAACCAAGTGAGCCATCTGGCCACCCAGCAGAATTCTTAATTAAGCTTCAAGTAATCAGAATTATATCCGACACCAAATGTTTTCATTACGTCTTAGTGTGAATTTGGTCAAATTGTTCAAAAGCTACATGATCCCAAGGATTTGTGCTTCAGTCAAAACAGTGTGTTTGCAGCTATCAATAGCCTAGCTCTATTCTCGTGTATGCCAATACCAGTCCTTAAAATACTAACACCTACCTCATTTATATCCACAAGAGCTCAGCTTTTAATGCAACATGCAAGAGCCTCTGAAGCTGCCTGAAGCTGTCCTGAATATTTCACTGTGGTTAGAAAAAATACGTAATGTGTTCCTGGGGAAAGACTTACATCCCCAAAGTACAAGCCCTGACAGCCACAGAAGTCATTACACTGATATGTGAAGTAGCCATTCACCTTTATTGAAGGTGACACCTTGGTTTTTTATAACTTTCATTATCCTCTGAGTCAAAATTTCCTTGCTAATTTGTAATCCTGATTACTAGGGCCAATGATGTATATGAATGGCACAGGATGTAACTCCTGCTTTGAAAGTGCACCTATCCATTCTTCATTTACTGGCAGAAGAGGGCTTGTCAACACCACTGGAATGTACTTCCTAGGTGATTAGGTCAGCAGGGACATCTTGAAGGAATAAGAACATCTGGCACCCTTTGTGCACACCAAGAATGGTATTTCTGGGGTGAGTGGGCTGCCCAGGACAAGAGCAAGCTCTTGTACAGCTGATCTGATCAGATGCTGACCAATGTTTATTTGAACATTCCTAACTGCAAATGAAGTGCCAGCTATGGCTGCCTACCACAGGACAAGTCTTTGAAGTTGCAGGGTGCATTTCTTTGGTGTCCTCCTATTTACAAAACAATTCTAACAGACCGAATTGTGCCTATTCTCAACCCTGAGTCAGAACCAAGTTTTGCACTTCTCTGTGGAATGATATTGATCATCTGCTCAGGGTACAGGGCCTGTGTTGTGCAGGTTCTACAGAATGAACTGCTTTGTGAAATCCAAGATGAGACAGAACTGCACACAGCACGCCACTCCACCTTAACCTCAGACCATGCTATGGAAAACCTCAGGAGAAAGGGATGCAGGGATATATTATACATACAACCAAGGTCAGCCTTAGGCAAACTCCAGTAGACAAACTTGGTCTTGGATTTCCCTCCAGCCCAATATTTGGCATCATTTCCTTTTGCCCTGCCACCACCCCACCAAGATCTGGTTGCCTATGCAGCCATCATGATCTCCACACAGTTATTGCACTCCTACCATCCAATCCTTTTATACAAGCCATTGTAAGACTTGAGCCCTGGCCCTATCTCTTTTCTTTCCCTCCCTCCATCCACACAAGCAAAATCAATTCTCCCTCCTCTGAAGTTTACCTACTGCTGTTTTAGCATTTCTTGTATCACATTATACTTCTAATGTTTGCCAGTTTCCCTCCCCAGCCAGACTGTGACTTTAATTGATGACAGTAGTTGCATCTTATTCACATCATATCTCCAGGGCACTGCACAATGTGCACACAGCAGGTGTCTAATGACTGAATAAATACAGCTCATCAAGAAATGGGACACGTGAATGAAATAACTGCCAGTCCCCAAATCTCATGGGTTGTGAAGACAGATGGCCGTGTGGATCTAGGGGAACTGAGAAGGCTTCACCAGAGAAGGGGGGTGTAAGATGGACTCTGCTGAACAAGTAGCAAGGAGACGGAGATGGTGAAATCTTGAACTCCACATTGTTAGAGGACTTTGCCCTTGACAATATCCTTTTCCCCCAAATGCTGTGTTTCCCCCTTGGCTTGTGTCAAAAGGGAAATTCGGCCAGAATTCATTTGGGTGATTATGAATTACTTAGGCAGGACTTTTTTTAGTATTCCTCATAGCATCTAATTAAAACATGGACCCTAAAAGAAAAATCAATGGAAATAAAAACCAAAAGACAATAAAACTGTTATCAGAAAGAAACATAAAATTGCACTGTTAAAAATCTTGGCTTCCAGGCCGGCCGAGTGGCGCATTGGTTAAGAGCTGGCTTGGGACGCCAGAGGGCC
>NW_017731363.1:1172835-1177631 GCF_001890085.2 Hipposideros armiger
CCCCCAATTCCCCAATAAAAATCTTAAAAAAAAAATCTTGGCTTCCTCAAATCATCAAATGTATTAGGTTTCTAGAAACTGCCTTATAGAGATAATGACTATCCATTTTTTAATGTCCATGTAATATTTAATGTAATGTTGAATATTACAGTATTTTTCTTAGCTCTTTTCTCTTGTATTTGTACCTATTTTTCTTACACTGAAAATCCTGATTCCTAAAAATATTAATTTACTCATTTGTTGCACAACATACACAAAACTGTTTTAAAATTGTAATGGCAACACTAACAATAAAACCATGGAGTGAAGTTAACAATTTTTGTGCCATTCTTTTTGTCTTTAGAATATATCCCACTAAAATGTACAGTCAGAAAATTATGTTTAAAAGCCTTTAAAAATAAATATTTTCTCTGTGTGGTTATGTTGCTGCTACGTTTACACAAATGTTAGATTCTTCATTTGTTTCCATTTGTTTTTAATTTTAAGATTTGAGGGGTTTTTTCCTTTTCTGGTTTAACTTTTAATTTTAAAAATGTAAACCTTTGCATCTTTCAAAAAATTAAAACTAAAAAGGCATACTGAGAGAAGTCTCAGGTCCATCCTTACCAACCCCTCAGCCCAAAAGGAATATTTTAAAAATCTCAAGTTTTGAAGTCTATCACAGAGCGCTCTGATCTATAAGTAAAATAAATTAACAGAGAGGCCTTTGGAAGGGAGGGTTCCTGTCTGAGCAAGTGTTGTTTTCCCTCGGCTTGCTCTCGGGACAGCTGGAGCCTGTTATCTCAAGCTCCCTTTGTCAGAAACCCACTGTCCCCCTTCCCCCGCTGCCGTCCACACACAACCATTAGGAGGCTATGCATCATTCTTTTTCCAACTAGACCCATGAACTTGCTGGAATACTTCAAAGGCAAAAAGAAGGGGGGGGGGAATGTATGCCTGTGCTACCTGTTTTCACGATTAAATCGTTTTTAATGCTACTTTGAGAAGTCGTTCTTGGAGCTTGGGAAGGAAAGAGAGGCCTCCTGTGAGAGAGAGGGGGCCGGCTCTACCCACATCACAAAGTGAACAGGAGCAAACTCAAAAAGGCAGGTGAGGGGAAGAGTTGAGACTATGGGGTTACCCAAAAAGTCAGCAAGATCCATTTCAAATGTGCTGGATGCAATCAATGAATTCCAATTTCCCCTGCAATAGAGAAATAGGTACAATGCAAAAATGTTCTAACTTTACTGTGAAGTATTCTGATTGTCAAAACCCACTGCCATTTGGACATGCTATAAAAGTATTTCCCTGAAACTCACACAAACTGTATTTTTTAATCAAACTATGGTAGAAGGGACACTGACAAAATTGCATATTGGTGAGAAAGGGTTTCAAATGACATTCTGCCCTTAAAGTCTCCTGAATTAAAACAAAAGCTGGAAATAGGGTTTTCTCTCTAGTGTCTCAGCTGTTTCTGGTTGAGGAAAAAGTGTGTATATGTAACACCAATGGTCTGCCACAGTCGGACATTCCATCAGTCCTCCAAATCGGAGGTGACAATCGCAGACTTGGCTATAGATCTCATGCCAACCCATAACCAGCACAGTCTGCTTAGTGGGCAGGTTGCTTTTTGGCTGGGAGAGAACTGCCTGAGGGACAAGGGGTCTTCCAATGTCTCGGGTAGGGGGCGGGGAACTGTTGAAAGGTAGTATGTCCTCTACTGGATATCAAGCCACGCCCTGAAAACCCACAGGAAAGATGCTAAAGCAGACAAGATACCTGCCTGTGGACCCCCAAGGGGAACCATGAGCCCCCCACATCTCTGCTTCTGGTTGTTGTCATTGCTTGAACTTAAGAAACCTGCAGGGAATGTTTTGTGTCTTGCAAAACAGCCTCGTATTCACATTTAAAGAAAAAAAATCAATCTGGTGTTTACTGCACTACTTCCTAGTCCCTTAAATAGTTTATTTTATTTTAAAAGATAATTTAGCTAATTTTATTGTTCTCGCAACTCTTCAGTTAGCTCATAGTAAACTTATCGCAGTCATTCTTAATCCCTATATTATCTGCTTACTGCTTTACCCTAGTTTCTCTGATTTCAGCATTCATTTACATTTTAATGACTTCACTTATGCACCCAGAAAGGATTTCTTGGTTGTCTTGATGTATCATGCACTGTTTCAGGCGCTGGGGGCACCGTGGTAAGCAAGATCTGAGTGAATTACATGAGATGCTTGGTAAACTCTTTTAGAAATTGAATTTTGGAGCTTTGCGTTATCATCCAATACATAAATATACAGTCTGTCCATCAGAAGGAAGATTCTTTTGTTACATCTGCAGGCCGCATGAACACTGTACAAAGCTTTTGCAAAGAAATATTAATAAAAAGAACAGCCACTGATAGAAGGCTTCCTCTGCAACAGGTATTGTTCTAAGTTCTTTACCCGTATTAATCAATTTAATTCTCTCCATTTCACAGATGAGAACACTGAGGCCCAGCAGGCTTAAGTGACTTCTTTAAGGTTAGTCAGTGGTGAAGTTGGCCTTGAACGCAAGCAGTCTGGCTCCAGATTGTCTTTTTCTGACCCCAGTGGGACTGAGGCCTCCTTAAGGTTTGCTTCTGCCATAATGGAATTTAAAACAGCAGCGTTTGTTGGAAAAAGAGTCATGTTCCAGAGAGAACTGGCAATAAATATTGCTGATTGGCTGCCTGATAAGGATGGAATGGGGTTTGGAGAATTTCATACTCTCATGAAATAAACATGTGATTTTGACCTTCCAGAAGTGATAGAAACTATTCAAAGTATCCCATTTTATCTTTTCCCTCTTTCAGCCTTCACTTTAGACCATGGTATTCTGGCCGAATCTTGCTCAAAATTGGCCGTGGCTTCCCAAGGGCTGACACATCTAAACTGAGAAGCAGGAACACATCTACCCTCGGGAATATCAAAATGACAGTTGAGTTGTTACAAAAAACTTACAGTATTTTGTACAAACCCCCCTCATCTTTTTTGTGGATGTAAAAAATGAAATCCAGAAAAGTTAAAACAAAATTTGCCAAAAGCCACAGAACTGGACCTTAAAACATCCTCTATAGGCGCATAATCAAACTGGTCCTCATGATGAGTAATCCCCCGTGTCTCAGATGCCATGGTCATTACACACACTACCAATAGTGGTCCCTGGACCATGGCCTCATCATCACCTGGGAGGGTTAGAAATGCAGATGCTCAGGCTCTGCCCAGACCACCTGAATCAGAATCTGCATTTTAAGAAGACCCCCAGGTAATCATGAATTCTGAAGTTGGAGAAGCGCTAGAATGGTCACTAATTCCATGTTCTAGACATTTTAGTTGCAGGGAGGGGAGTTGCTGTTGACTCTATATTGGCTAGAAGCTTATCAATCTCTTAAAAGGTATATTCTCATCCTCACCTGGTAATTTAACATAAAATAATCTTCAGTTTGTTTTCATGGTGCATCTAGACTTTTTAAAGATCTAGTCATTCTTTGATGAGCAGATATTAAGGCTTCAGATGTAGAAAACTATGTTTCTTATGGGATCCAGAAAAAAATGGTCAAAAGTTTCCCATCTTTACATTGACTGATGCTGGTGTCTTTTCATAGAACAGATTAATTACCTTTCCCAAATTCCAGCAAGTCCCTTTAGCATGGACAGCAATCACAAATCTCAGCCCAGTTGCTGCCCAAGTTAACACAAGGTAATCAAAATAATAACAGTAACAGCTACTACTAATGTGGTGCTTACCACATATCTGGCACTGTTTTGATAGCTTAATGGATAAAAAAAACAACTCGATCCTCACAGCAACCCTTTTTAAGGATGAGGACACTGAAGCACAGAGAGGTTAAGAGGCTTGCCCAAGGCCACACAGCTAGTTCATGGTGGGGATTCTAATCCAGGCCATCTATTGTCAGAGTCCATGCTGGTACCCACAGCAGCATACTGCTTCTCAAAATTCAAATTAATGCTAAATGGGGTTCCAAGAGTTCCTTGTTAAAATCTTCTCATAAATAGTGATCGTTGACTTAAGAGAATAATTCACTTCAGAGATTTTACTCGACACAAAAAAGTAGAGGTCAGCAGGTACTAAGACATTATTTCACAAAGTTAAACCACTACCTCTGGTCTCTAATTCTTGGTTGTGACTGCTACTTGGAAGTGCTTTAAAATGTCCTTCTGCCTGTAACTGGAATTGGCGCGGACATTAAAATTGCATTGTGTTTTCTATAAATGAGAAGCAATTGTGAAACTCTAAGATTCATGATATTGCTGACTTTGCTTATCTATTAAATCAGTGGTCTCATTTCTCATTTTAGCTGCAGACAGCTCAACTCTTTTGTAAAGGAAATCTTAAAGGCAATTCCACGAAGTCTTGTGCTTTGGTTGAAGTGGACAGTGGAGATCCCTTGGTATGTCCCTAGAACCCTAGAGTCCTGGAAACACGAGTGAAAAGCCCCATAGGAAACAGAGTGAGCAGCTTCTTGGTTGCACGAATTCAGCTCTCCTTAGACCGCCCTGCCTCATTTCACACATAGCGACGTCCTTTGCTTCTATCAGGAAGACCCCACAGGGTCTGAATTGTCCTCTGTGATGCTGAACGGAAGGCAGCTCTTACCATACATCTGAAAAGGGCACTGCCCAGTGCTTGGCAAAACAGAAATAGGTCATAGAAACACAGTGAAAGGTCACATTTCTAACTGCAAAGTACTAAGCCATAGGCCTGGCAGGGCATAGAGAGCAGGCAGGCACATACACACATACACACACACACACACACACACACACACACACACA
>NW_017731363.1:1177911-1187471 GCF_001890085.2 Hipposideros armiger
TGTGTGTGTGTATGTACGTATGTATGTATGTATGAATGTGCATATATATAAATATATATGTGTATATATATTTCATAGGGAGCATATTTTGATTCTTTTTTCTTCAATTACTTCTGTTTGCACTGGAAGCACAAAGCAAAATAATGCACACACCTAGGCCTGGTATAGGGAAAGAACTGTGGTTATAGTGCAGGGAATATATAACCCCATAACTCCCAACCAATAACTGTGACCAATCTGTTACCCATGAAATGCACCCCACTGAGTGGCTGGCTAGTAGCCACTGCCAAGCCTTTATCCTTGTGGGTGAACCTAAACAAAATTTAGATTTACATAAATTAGCATGTAAAATAGTTTGAAGTGCTGCCCACAAAGAGAATGGCAAAGTAGTTCCCAATTTGTTTGATGCTCTCAACTCTAGGTGGCATGTGTGGAACTGGGCGTTGGGGCCCCTCCCAGATCCCCTCGGATCCCTTTTAACTGTCTCTGTGCCCCCTGCCCCAAACGCAATGGCCCTGAGTAATGACTTGGGGTAATGGAGTGTGAAAACGTAGCTCCCTTGCCCAGGGTGAGTGGGGACAACCTGGAGGAGGCAGTTGGTCCTCCAGAGTCCACGTCCTCTTCAGGACTTTGCCTGAGATGACAGCCTCGCTTGGCTCCCTGCCCTGTCCTGTCCTTGTTCCTTATTCTGTTCCCCCAGGGACATGCACTTTAAAATTACTTGCATATGAATTCTCATCTCGGAGTCTGCCTCTGGGAAACCCCACCTAAGGGACCAAGCCACCAGCTCACTTCCCAGCTGCCATTACCTCCAAGCGTGAGGAACTCGGCCTCCCCAGCAGCAGTTCTGGTGTGCGATTAACACAGGACTTCCATACCCTTTTCCCACCATAAATCTGTCCATAATCTTCAGCCTCCATTGATCTTATTTGAGTAAAAAGGTGGGACCCTAAACTGAAATTATGAAGTCTCATTTGATAAGAATGTACAAGACATAACATGTATGGGATAAACAAATGTTCAAATTAATTTAAAAAGAACCTTTCTATGATGTTTTAGTGTGCTTTCCTTACTAACTAAACTGGACATAAATAATTTAAATACATCATCAGGGAGTGGAGCTGGTTTTGTTTTTTGTTTTTCTTAAAGTTGGTGATCTTGCAGTTCCAAGGACCTATAAAATTATATTATACACAAAACTAAAGAGGCTAAATCTGCATGCATATTAAAATACACCTTGAAAATTGCTTTTGACCAAATTTTTAACATGAGCTTGCTTTCTTATAATTTTTCTAACTCTCTGGGTTTGCATGTGGTGAAAAAAATTGAGGTCCCCTTAGGTTCCACTTTTTCTGACACCTATGAAGCAAGTCCATCTGTGGGACATGAACTGTGCTAAACCCAGTGAGAGCTGACAGCCCAGACGGGGCCAGCCTTATGTCACTGACCATCTCGGTTTTCACAAAGACACAACAGCATGGCTTACCTTTACCCCCAGGGCTTCTCCAGAAATGACAGCAACTGTCACACCGTCCTTACTGGGTTTAGGGATCTCTTTACTCTTCAGTTCCTGGTACTGAGGCTCCACCATCTTCTCCGAGCTCCTCAAATTAACCCACAGCTGCAGACCATGGGCTGGCTCCTCTGAGCATGGCATCTCGGCGTGCAGAATACCCCGGCCTGCGGTCATCCACTGCAAACACCACACCAGCAACAGGGAAATGTAACCCAGCCTCAAACAAGTCTGAAGAGGGGACTACTGCAACACGGTAACTGCGTGAAGCACCTTACAGGTGCTTCCTTCACAGTCCCTGGGCATCACAAGGAATGACAAAACAATAACGACAACTGCTGGAACCTCTTCCAGTTTTCCCAATGTGTCCTATGGTTCACATGTGAAATCAAAGTGTCAGATCTGAAATTCACACAAATGGAAGAAGTCTCTCTTTGGTATCCCTGAGTCTTTGACTGAGCACTGATATGGGGAGATGCAGGCAAACAGTATACTGGGGAGTGCTCTCAGGAGCACCTTAAGAAGTGAAAAAAGTAGGATTGGGCAAGGGGAGAAGCCAGCCAGCAATGCAGTTACAATGGAGGCCTTGGCCAATCTAACAGGGAGGCCTGGAGTTGGATGAAGCTTCAGAATTGTCCCAAATTGAGGGAAGGTGGCCAGGCTTTTTTTCATCCTCACATCTGCACCTCAATAACTGTGGGCCTCCCTTCAGTAGGGCGCACAGCCTTGGGAGAGGCAGTTCCTGCTGCAGAGGACAGTATCCAGAGTGGGATGCTGCTGTGAGCTATCAGCAGCCGATTTTCGCAGCAGCTGGAGGGTACATGCATGGGCCTAAAGACACGTGCACAGGCCCACAACAACCACTCTGCCGTGGACTGGTGACTTGAGTCTGTTTGCTGAATTCTGGTCATGCAGCCCTCACTACTTGCCGCCACTGTTGTGCAGATTCTTCAAGCATGCCTTTATTTCTTTATTAAGAGTGTATTAGGGGCCAGCCCTAGACACTAACCTCGGGATCTGGGGATCAAGATGAAACATGATGGATACGTTTCCTGCCTATCTTAGCTTAGGTTCTCCCACGGAAGATCCTGAGGCAAGGATGTCAGTGCAGGTAGTTTATTTGGAAAGAGATACAGACAGTGCAAGTAGAGAAGTGTAGAGAAGAGTGAGCTAGGCAGGGGGCCTAATGAGCAAGTCACATCTGTGGGCACCAGGGTCTCAATCCCACTGGGATCCATGCAGGTACACTTTAGAATTGTTACACAGAGGGTAGGACTCAACCTGTCAGCATATCGCCCTTTGTAGGCCATCTCCACTCTATGTTCTGCTCCAGTATGAGATTACTGTTGACTTTTGGCCACAACTCTGTGTCCCTTTGTGTTTTTGCCTTTAAATTTCATGTCCATTGAAATATCATGAGTCAAATATTTGTAGTTATCATTCTGCCCAATATGTCAATGATCCCAGAAAGTAGCTGATACAGAGTTCAGACTTACAAAACCAGTCAAGATGACCCAAGCATTTTCAGGGGACTTTTAATTCTCATGTCTCAGACAAGACTAGGATGGTGGCGGGCTTTGGGTGACTGTCTTAAGTGACCATAACTACCCCTGCAAATGAGCCAGAAGTAGTAAATAGTCTCAAGTGCAGCAGAAAGGTCTAGACCAGGGCTTGGCAAACTGCGGCTCACGAGCCACATGCGGCTCTTTGGGTACGTACATGTGGCTCTGAAGTCAAATTGAAAATGAAAATAAAACTATCAGAGTTTCATTTATAAAGTTTTTACAGGACATTATTCACATAATGGTGATTTCATTTGTTTTATAGGTATCGCAAGACTTCGAGGGACAGGATTGGCCCTTCCATCTCAAAAGTTTGCCGACCCCTGGTCTAGAAAGATGACGACTGAAAGTGGTACACTGAATGTGGCAATTGGGACATCATGAGTGACCATTTCCTGAACAGCTTCAGTAAAGGTTTCGGGGGTGCTGAGAGGCCAACCCTAATTTCAGTGGGTGAAGGATGAAATGGAAGATAAGGAAGTTGAGACAGTCACTCTTGATGATTCTTTTGAGAAATACAAGAGAAAGACCAGGTGGGAGCTAAAAAGTGATTGCGGGGGTCAAGGAAAGTGTGAGAGGAATACAACAGACCTGTGCAGGTTTCCAGGCTGAGTGGAAGAGCCACAGAATGGAAAGGTCAAAGATATGAGAGGGAGGAGAGTACTGGCAGCGGGCGAGGGCAAGCATGTACACCAAAGACCATTAAACCATCGGCAATTCCTTGTCCTCGGCCATACCTGCAGGTCTCCTGGGTTCAACTGACCAAAGTGTCCACAGAAGTCTTCATGGGCCATGCTGCCCCCTTCCAGGAGGTAAGATACCTTTGAAAAAACAAGCAGAAGAAAAAGTAGGAGTTAGGTAGCGATGAAGAGCTGTTCACCTTTTCCACAGAAAATACGTTGAGGAAAATGTCAACAGTGCCCTCCCCACCACCACCAAGTTCTCAGGCCTTGGGCCTCAGACTGAATTACCCACCAGCTTTCCTGGTTCTCCAGCCTGCAGATACAGGCAAATCATGAGACTTCTCCACCTCCATGGCCATGTGAACCAATTCCTATAATAAACCTCCTCGTATGTCTATTTCTAGATACCCTACTGGTTCTCTTTCTCTGGAGAACCCTGACTAGATTTTAAGTCTAAAACCTCCACCTGGAAACTTGCTATAATAATGGCAACAGTGCAACACTGACACAGAAATAGAACAGACCCATTTGTGTGGGAAGTTAACATATGATGACAGCAATTTAAAATCAATGGGCAAGGGCCGGCCAAGTGGCGCGATGGTTAAGAACTGGCTTGGGACGCCAGATGGCCCCAGTTCGGATCCCACATCCTCGGATCCCTTTTAACTGTCTCTGTGCCCCCTGCCCCAAACGCAATGGCCCTGAGTAATGACTTGGGGTAATGGAGTGTGAAAACGTAGCTCCCTTGCCCAGGGTGAGTGGGGACAACCTGGAGGAGGCAGTTGGTCCTCCAGAGTCCACGTCCTCTTCAGGACTTTGCCTGAGATGACAGCCTCGCTTGGCTCCCTGCCCTGTCCTGTCCTTGTTCCTTATTCTGTTCCCCCAGGGACATGCACTTTAAAATTACTTGCATATGAATTCTCATCTCGGAGTCTGCCTCTGGGAAACCCCACCTAAGGGACCAAGCCACCAGCTCACTTCCCAGCTGCCATTACCTCCAAGCGTGAGGAACTCGGCCTCCCCAGCAGCAGTTCTGGTGTGCGATTAACACAGGACTTCCATACCCTTTTCCCACCATAAATCTGTCCATAATCTTCAGCCTCCATTGATCTTATTTGAGTAAAAAGGTGGGACCCTAAACTGAAATTATGAAGTCTCATTTGATAAGAATGTACAAGACATAACATGTATGGGATAAACAAATGTTCAAATTAATTTAAAAAGAACCTTTCTATGATGTTTTAGTGTGCTTTCCTTACTAACTAAACTGGACATAAATAATTTAAATACATCATCAGGGAGTGGAGCTGGTTTTGTTTTTTGTTTTTCTTAAAGTTGGTGATCTTGCAGTTCCAAGGACCTATAAAATTATATTATACACAAAACTAAAGAGGCTAAATCTGCATGCATATTAAAATACACCTTGAAAATTGCTTTTGACCAAATTTTTAACATGAGCTTGCTTTCTTATAATTTTTCTAACTCTCTGGGTTTGCATGTGGTGAAAAAAATTGAGGTCCCCTTAGGTTCCACTTTTTCTGACACCTATGAAGCAAGTCCATCTGTGGGACATGAACTGTGCTAAACCCAGTGAGAGCTGACAGCCCAGACGGGGCCAGCCTTATGTCACTGACCATCTCGGTTTTCACAAAGACACAACAGCATGGCTTACCTTTACCCCCAGGGCTTCTCCAGAANTCCAGAAGCTGGCGACTGATCTGCCTCGCCCGGGAAGAGCGCAATGATGGTGCCAACTTGGGCCAGTGAAGCAATGTCCTCCACAACTAGACTGAGGAACAAAACAACAGCAACTTGTCTGTTCCTCTTCCCCCAATTCCCCAGCACTGTTCCCATCCCCCCAATTCCGCAATAAAAAAATCTTTAAAAAAATAAATAAATAAAATAAAATAAAATAAAATCAATGGGCAAGGAGGCATTTTCCAAGAATTGGTACTGGAACAACTGACTATTTGAGGAAAGAAAGTAAGCCCCCACTGGTTACAGAAACGTGTTCTAAATAGATGAGGGATTTAAATGTAAAAGATATACTTCTAAGATTTAAATCTAAGGAAATAACAAGAATACAAAATGTCTGCAGAAACCTGTCTTTGCAATGTTTATTATTATAATAGCAAAAAGATAGGAACAATCTGGATGATGGATTATAGGATACGCTTACCTAAATTATGTTATATTATGCAACTGTTAAAAAGTAATATAGGGCCGGCCGAGTGGTGTGTTGGTTATGAGTTAGCTTGGGATGCCAGCTCTGAGCATCAGGGCCCTGGTTCGGATCCCACATGAGGGCCAGTGACGCTGCCCTCTACAGCTAAGATGGTGAACAACAGCTCAACCTGGAGCTGGGCTGCCGCGAGCTACCGTGAGTGGCTGGTAGCCGGCATGAGCTACCAAGAGCCGCTGTGAGCAGCCGTCCAATGGCCGGCGATTGACTGCCTCACCTGAGAAGAGCACAATGATAATACTAACATGGGCCAGTGAAGCGACGTCCCCCACAACTAGACTGAAGAACAAAAGAACAGCAACTTGTCTGTTCCCCTTCCCTAATTCCCCAGTGCTGTTCCCCTCCCTCAATTCCCCAATAAATTCTTTAAAAAAAAGTAATATAGACCTCTATTTACTGACACAGAAAACTGAAATATCATTTAATCAGAAAAGCAGGTTACAGGACAGTATTTTTATTTAAAGGGGTCAAATGCAATGATCCACTTAAATGGGTTCATTTCAATAACACTGCATCCAGTCATGGAGATGCCCGGATGGACACACAGCAAAATGTGAACAGTGGTCATCTCTAGATGGTGGAATTGCATTTTCCTGATAGTTTGGATTTTCTGGAATAAGTAGTTTACTTTTTTACAATGGAAATAACTTTGTTGTTTTGAAATATATATATATAAAGATGCTGCCGCTAATCAGTGAATGAAAATAAGTAAATGAATGCTTTATTCTGCATAGAAGCTGGTGAATATTTGTTCCCTACTTCAGTGTACTGAGAAAACACTAAGAATCTGAAGAATAACTCCATATTATGCGTGATGACAACAGCTAGCTCTGACTTGAATATGCTACTAAGTGGAACAGATCTGGAATTGTCATAGAGAGCACTCAGGCCAAAATAGGAATTAAGCACTTAGGACTCCATACAAAGCTTAAAAATTTAAGAGGACAAATAAAACGCTTCCAAATTTCAAACAAGCAGCCCAACTAGCAGGAGTGGTCTCTAGAATTGCTTTCCTTTTCCTGTTCTGCATGCATTTTTAATTAAAATAACTGCATAATAAAGGCAATTTTCTTTCTGTTTGGGTTGAAGCTCTGCTTTGGGTTCTCAAAGGAGTCTCTTTCAAATCATATTCTTTCCGTCCCCAAAGATTTTTCAATTATCCAAGCCTAGAGGGCTATCAAGTTGTTTGTTAATCATCTCAAAATATGTCAGGCAACTTTAAAAAGTAAATTGTGGTGAGCATGACTCATTTAAAGATGACTATGTGGACACCAAAAAAGGTTTTTTTCTTTTTCACAAATTGTATTTTAGAGAGCAATTCCAACACTGTTTGTAAAAGATTGAGAAAACAGTTATCCCCTTTTCCTCTACTTTTGGGGTGTGAATGTCTTCCTTCCCTAGTAATACAAAAGTAAACATCATTTCCCCCATCCTAAATACTACAGAATCTGAATTAGAGATGTCTGGTCAATGACGTTTGCTGAGCCCGTATTGCCTACCTTTTACTACTTAAAGCAAAAACCATACTTATAGCCTTTGGGGGGGGGAATCAGAAACCAAGGAAACTACAGACGATTATTTTTTTAAATTTTATTATTTAGTTTTGTTAAAGTGCTATAAAAGCTACACTGAGATCCTCAGTGTAAATTAACGCCTGGAAAGGATTTTTTAAAAACTCAAGCAGTACTTTTAGAGTTGACACAATCCAGATGATTTTTTAGTATATTACATAATCGCAAACACCTGGAGAATTGCTGTGGGTGGTTGATGGATTGGGGAGTGTTATGTTTAAACTCAAGAGTTGTGTCTGTTTAATTAGAAACGTGTAATCTAAAACAGGTGTTTTCTTAAAGGATTTGCCATGTTTCCTGGTCCTGCTTCATCCTTTCCTCCTAAACTTTCCATGGCTCTCTACTAAATACTTTTGCTTCCTTGTCAGTTTTTCTTTGTGTGTTTGTATTTGGAAGGAGAACACAAACCAACAACAGCACTGAAAGGAAAGTGTCACTTACAACATGAAATTTAGGAAAGGTGTATTTCAAAGAGCTATAAATTAATTCTGAAGAATTACAGCACAAGATATAATGTGGCTTATTGTTTTCTTTCTGACTGGTATTTAGAAGGAAGAGTGTGATAAGTTCATTTGTTGTTACAGATGGAAGGCATTCTTTAAATCAAAAAGTCTATGTTATAGATAAAACTACATTTTCTTTGAATTTCCATTTGCCCTAAAATGGTAGCTTTTTTTCTCTTGGTAGCTGAGTAGGAAAAAGAGAGCGAGAAAACAAAAAACAAAAAACAAAAAAAACAACGCATTGAGGTCATGGCTGATGAGAGAGGCCAGCAAGGAACATATTGCATAATAGAAGCAGCTAACTAGTCTTCAAGGACAGAAACATAATGTTTGAATCCATACAACTCAGGACCCAAGATATTTTACAGAAAAAAAACACATTGTAATTACTTGAGCAATCACTGAGAAACCTGGAAAATCTCGCCCATTAAATTGGCTCATCTAATCCCAGCCCTGCATAAACACCTTCACAAGTGCCAAAAGGCAGTTTTAAGAAAAAAGGAAAAGATAACCAAACCATGATTTAGGTATTCAGCCAAAGGGCAAATCTAAATAATTTGAAGCTTTAATGGGTCCTGCCCTGACATTTCCTGCCTCAACCCTGCAAGAGGTTCCAATGCTTCAGGGACTCCCACCACACTGCCCCCTGGTGGCCTGCCTCAGGGAACCACTCGGGCTTTAGGGCCCTAGTTGGAACCTCGGGTTTGCCATTTACCAGGTATGAGATGTGGGCGAAGTCCATTAACTTTTTGGAGGCTCAGTTGCTTTATGTAACAACATGGTCCTAGGAGATGAGCTCACCAAGTGTGGGATAATGTGTACAAAGTGGCTGGCACATAACAAGTGTTCAGTAAGTTGTAGAATTAGCACATCTGCCACACTTCCTACGGGGCAGAGATCCCATTAGTGGGTCCTCTCACAGGTCCTCACTCATGCTTTCTGGAATGTATTTCCCCTGATATTCTCATGGTTTGCTTCCTCACTTCATTCAGGCCTCTGCTCAAATGCCACTGCCTAAGAGAGGCCACCCCCAACCACCCCATCATATTGATCAATCTATTCTTTATCTTCCTATCCTGATTTGTTTCTCTTCCTAGCCTTTTCATGAAAGGATACTCTATTATATAATTATTTGGTTATGAATTTATTGTCTAAAAGAATGTTACCTTCCTGAAGGCTACAGCATATTGCTGGCACTGAAGATTTGTTGAATGAATGAATGAATGAATGAATAGCACTATCTTGTGTTTGCATAGCATTTCAGCATTTACAAAGCATCTGACCCTGGAAATATATTATCATCTACATGTTATTAATGAAAATATGTGGTCACACCATTAATAATAGCAGAGCAAAAGTGAAATAAGTCAGTCAGAGAAAGACAAATATCATATGATCTCACTTATACGTGGATTCTAAGGAACTGAATGGAAGGGAGAAGTGGATGGAGATAGTCTCAGAGACACAGAGGAAGAACTGAGGGTTG
>NW_017731363.1:1187666-1252791 GCF_001890085.2 Hipposideros armiger
CATATAACCTCGGGACATGGAGTAGAGTGCGGGAACGGATTCAATGGAATTGTAATAGATAAGCATGATATCGGGGGTGGGAGGGCAATAGATGGGGGGAAGGGGGCTGTTACTTTGTGAGGGTGAAAAGGGTAACTATTGCATTGTTCTGTACACCTGAAGCTAACAATAAAAAATAAAATAAAATAAAATAAATAAATAAAATAAAATACAATTTGGAAATAATAAAAAAAAAATAGCAGAGCAAGGACGGACTTACATTAACTTTTTCTACCTCTGAGAATAAAACTAGTTCGCTCTCCCACGTTGCCTCACAAATGCTCCCGCTGCCCTGGCAGTAATGCATGTGTTGTGGGCACAGAGCTCGCCTTCAAGGAGGGACGTGATGGGAGTCGCAGGAGCAGCCAGGACTGCCCAGTGTGGGGACTTTAGGCAAACCGGCCACCTCTGGCAAGGAAAGGGTCCTCGTGCAATGGTGCACAGATGGAAAACTTGGGCCTCATGATTCCTGGGTGAAGTGAAGGAGAGGCTGACGGAAGGACAGACAGCCACAGGATCCCGTAATGAGGCGATCATGGGATCCTTCTCTGGTTGTGGACATTGAAGTGTTCTACTCAACGATTTCTAACTACACAGAAAAGAACAGCTGACTGAAAGGCAATATTCCTTTTATATTTTTCTATTGCTCCTGTTCTCAAAAGTCTCCCAAATCTACTAATTTTCTTTGCATTCTGAATAACATTTCTGACATGCACATTAGGTGTCTATGGCAACCACTTCCCAAACTACCTACTCCGGCGAGCTGAACTGCAGACTCCCTCAGAAACTTCCAGCTGCTTCTAGAGCCCCTCAGGTCAGGAATGCCCACTCAAGGTTAACCTTTTGGAGAATCACTTCAGATAAAGTACCCCTGGCTCCCCATGTCATCATCAGGCCAGCTTCTTAACTGATACCACCTGCACCTTGGGAGGCTGTGGTCAAGGTATTCATGTCCACTGTTTTATTTCCCCTGCTATACTGAAAGAGCTTCAAGGGAATGGTTTGCCGACTTCTATGATTACCCAAATTTCCCACATACAAATGTGTCTACACAGGAGAGGAGGTGGTGGGGGTGGTTGTTAGAAGTAACATTGCTTAAGAGTGCCCTCTGCTGATCCTAACGATGTGTTCTCACTGTTTTTCTACAATCGGATCTCACTGATACGTCTTGATAATGGATCCATTGATAACTATGTCTTCTAGCACATGTGTGTGTGTGTATGCTTAAAGACCGTGTGTATGTACGGCACAGTGCCATCTAGTCATCAAGGGACGAGCTGTGGTGTGGTATAGAGGGAGGCTTTACTGCTCTGTACAGTCTCTAGTGAAAAGCTCTTGGGCCAGCCGAGTGGCTCAGTTGGTTAAGAGCTCCCTCAAGAGTGTGAGCTATGAGCAACAGGGTCACCAGTTCAATTCCCGGCCCGAGCTGAGCTGCCACTGAGCTGCCAACAGGTGGCAGGATGGCTCAGCTAAAAAAAAAAAGAAAGAAAAGCTGTCAAAGCAGACACTTAATAAAGTGCCTGAAAATGCTCCCTTGCACACCTGGTCCTAGACAGGTTTGGGGCTCACAGGGCTCTTAGGGAAAGAGAGGTTTAAGGGAATCATGTCGGTTTTCCTCTTGTTTTAACAGTTTGTTAAAATTTCATTATAATGCTTAACTTAATTAAGCAGCTGATACTTTTTGATTCAATTCATTATAAGGACTTAATTTCTCAAACTTTTAGTGAATATGTTCATTGTACTTGATGTTATTGGGCCACAGTTCTCAGAATTTGGGACTTCAGGAAGCAGTAACACAATTTATAATAAGGGGGTCTGACATAGGAATGCCAATTTTTTGTCTTTTGTCTTTTTAAAATAAACTTTAAATTTTGGAATAATTCTTCATCTCTGTTTTTCTTTTCTTTTTTCTTTCCTTTCAGCCGGCACAAGGGAAAATGTCTTCACAAGCTCATAAGCAGGAAGTTAGAAATCACCCAAAAGGAACACAGTAATCACCCCTTCCCCACTTTCAGAGAGCTACCGTTCCAGAAAGGAAAACGCTACTAAACCATACAGATAAGAGAAGTGAATGCTAAAGAGAAGCACAATTAGGTCCAGTGGCAACACAGGAGAAAGAATAACTCTGATGAGGGAGAATCTGGGGGAATAGGGGAGCCAGCCTACCAGCTGGTGCTTAAAAGAGTGGAATATTGGGGGAAAGCTGGAGTGGACGGGGCAAAAAGGTATATAGAAAGAGGAAAAGAAATTTTAGGTTGCAATAAAAGGTCCTAAGCTATTACAGCACGATTTTATTACCATGTTATTACTAGATCATAAATGGTCTCCTTGTGGCTGCAAGAAGCTAAATGACTGTCCTTAAATATCCAGGCAGTCAACCAACCTAATTCATTGTCCCATATACGGGAAGTTTGGAGAAGTGAGCGTGTTACTTTGCACTGACAGGCAGGATAACTGGGATCCCTGAACCATGAACCATGAACCATGAAAGCATTGGGTACCACAGTAAACAACTGAGAGAGCATGAGGTGTTCAGTTTGGGGATCTGTATCACCCGTGCAATCTCATTTCTGATGGTACTAACGTGTCAATGTATTGAGACAATAGCAGGTGTATAGAAAGGCAGCTTTGCTTCAGAAGGAGTAAGAACATGGAACGGGGTTCAAGTGTGGGCCTGAGATTAGAAGGGTCAGCCCAAGCCTACCCTGCATGGACTGTGTAAGCTTGGCAGGTCCACTTCTCATAGCCTGTTTCCTCATCTGTAAAATAGGGAGCTAAGAATTCCTACTTTTCAGGGTTGTTATGAGGCTTAGAAGTAATGTATGGAAAGCATGTGAAGTTTCTCAGAAAACTGGTAGCTAATGTTATCGCATGGCAAATGTCCTTCAGGTTTAATCCTATAAGGTCAGGTATTTCATTTGAAGAGTCTACTGATGGATAACGCTGAAGCAGTTTTTGCTAATAGTGGTGAAGAGTTGCAAGAAGCTTTTTATTGTGTAATGATCTATGTTCATTTATTTGGGACTTATTTTTAGTCTCACTTAAAAAGCAGTGTTTTGTATTTGGTGACATCCAAGAATGTTTAATGACTGGTTTATAGTCGTTATTACATCCCCCCCTCCAATTTGTCTACTTCAGAACTCTAGGAATCCAGTCTCGCAGACATGAATGGTCCCTATTAGCAATCGTTAATAGGGTGGGGGTGGAGCATGTGGGGAAATTCATTGGGAATTTATATGGACTACTTTCTAAGAGTATTTCAGTTAAACTGCTACTTTCCCTCATGTAACCTATGCTTCTTGACACAGACCAGGGCTTAACTCTTAGCGCTGGGAACTGTCTGTGCATCCTAGGAAGTTCAGCAGCATTCCTGGCCTCTAGCCACTAGATGGCAGTAGCATCCCCTGGTTGGTACAACCAGAAATGTGTCCAGAAATGGCCACATGACTTACATACATGTGGGCAAAATCACCCCCAGTTGAGAAACACTGACATTGACAGTCTAAAAGCTGAAACTTTAGACTAAATATGGTTCTAATTTAACACAATTGCCTTAACTTGGGAGTTTCAGGGTATAAAATATTGGCCACTCATTCCTAACTAGAGATTGAGCTCTGTATTCAAGGTCTTCCCCATCCATGACCCAACCTATAGCCTTAGATCCCACCTGCCCCCAACACATGCAATTTTTTTTTTACTGTTTCTAGTATATCCCCATACTATGCCTTCCATCTTTCCCCCAACTGACCGGAGTCATACCTAACTTCTTCCTTAAGGTTTTACTATTGCAAATGGCCAAATTCTCCCTAAAACCTTCCCAGACCTTTCTGTTGGAAGTGCTAGCTACCCACTCAGAACATGAAGCTTCTTTAACTGGATGTCTCTTGTTCCCCCTTAATCATTTTCTAACTTTCTTGCCAACTAAAAGTCCTCCACCCATGTCTAAACTCACACGTACATGGGAGCACGTGTGTGTGTGCACGTGCGCACGTGTGCACGCACACAATTTTAATTTCCGTTCAAACAGGGAACATGTGGAAGAGGAGAACGTTATGCCTTTAAATTGAACACTCTTTTAAATTTCATGGGAACCTCTAGTGGTTCACAAATATTTCTTAGAGGAAGCTGTCGCTAGGTCATCTTCCCCATTAAGCACTGCCATATATTATTAGCTTAACTGGTTGACTGGAATAGAACATAAATCAGGTGAATTTTATGTGGAGAGTCAGAACCAAGTCAAAGGCCTTAGCAAGAGTTCTCAGAGAGCAAGAACTATCAGAAGCTTCACAACCACGAGAACACTTTTTATTTTCAAATATGGCGTGTGAAGAAGGCATTTTCTAAATATATTTTAAGTAATTAACCAATAGACATAGTTCAAAACTCTAAAGGTACAAAAAGAGAAAAAGGGTTAGAGTGAAAATTAACTCTTTCCCACTCTCCCTCATCACCCAGTAACCTTTCCTGGAAGTTACATTACCAGTTTCTTGGGTATCCTTTCAGAGATAATTTAGATATACCCAAGAATAAAAGCATAAGTGGAAACAACCTAAGTGTCCATCAACAGATGACTGGATAAACAAAATGGGGTATGTCCATACAAAGAAATATTACTCAGCCATAAAAAGGAATGAGTACTGATACGTGCTGTAACTTGAAAACATGCTAACATGAGACCACATATGGTGTGATTCCTTTTATATGAAATGTTCAGAACAAGCAAATCCACAGAAACAGAAAGTGTGCTTTCTAGAAGCTGGGGGAAGTAGGAATGCAGAGTGATTGCTAACTGGTACGGGCTTTTTTGGGGGGTGATGAAAATGTCCTGGAATCAGTGGCGATAGTTGCACAATCTTATGAATATACTAAAAACCACTAAATTAAAAAAAAATCTTTGTGAATATATATTTGTATGTCATTATGTGCTTTTTTTTTTAAAGCTATGCCGGTTAGTCTAAAGCTTTCTTTCTTTTTTTTTAATTGGGAAATTGGGGGATGGGAACAGCGCTGGGGAATTGGGGGGAAGGGGAACAGAAAAGTTGCTGTCCTTTTGTTCTTCAGTCTAGTAGTGGAGGATGTGGCTTCACTGGCACATGTTGGTATTGTGATCATTACGCTCTTCCTGGGTGAGGCAGATTGGTCATGGGCCATTGGATGGCCACTCACGCTGGCTGCTGGCCACTCACGGTAGCCCGTGGCAGCCCACTGCAGCCCCACTGCAGCCTACGCCGTCGCCAGCGACTCACAGCAGCTCAGCTCCAGGTCGAGCTGTTGTTCATTATTTTAGGTGTAGAGGGCACAGCGTTCCTGGCCCATGTGGGATCCGAACCAGCGGCCCTGATGCTCAGAGCTTGCATTCCCAAGCCAACTCTTAACCAACGAGCCACTTGGCCAGCCTATGTGTTTGTTTTTTCTCTAAGCACCATCTTCTTTTGGTATTGAAACATGAATTTTGTTAATTTTATTTTCTTTGTACCAATGTTGTCTGTGGAAGTCATCATTCACTAAACTAGTACCTAAGTCTTCACCACAATAAAACTGACAATAAGCCATCAAAAAAGAAAAAAGGTATAGTCTTCTCATGCCCTTATATTTGCTTTTTAAACAAATCCTACACTTTGACAATTCTGCACCTTGCCTCTGTCACTTTTCAACTATCGTGGAGATTGTTCTATATTAGGACATATAAAGCTGTAACATTCTTTTTAATGGTTGTGCATTATACCATTGTATGGACACATATATTTAAACCACTAGTTCTCAACTTGGGAAAACTGGCAGCCCCCTCCCCTGCAGCAGAGTTGGAAATGTCTGGAGACGTTATTTGTTGTCACAACTGGAGGTAGGTGGTGCTACTGGCATCTAGTGGGTAGAGTCCAGAGATGCTGCTCAACATCTGAGGTCAGACACCAATAACAAAGAATTATCCACTCAAAATGTCAAAAGTGCCAAGGTTGAGAAACCTTGATTTAAACAGTCCATGAGTGACAAAAATTTAAATTATTTACAATATTTCTTTTATAAATAGCCCTGCATAAAATTCCATCTTCCAGGTCTATAATAATTTCCTTATGTATAGTTTCCAGATATATACTCATTCCCCTGTTATTTTCGATACTTACTTTGTTCCTTCTTTTTTGACTTTGTAAAATTGCACTGGAATAAACATTGTATAATAAGCCTTTGTTTCTACTTTAGGTTTGTTTTTCCAGGAAATTATTGGATTCATGGAAGGAGGATTACTGGGTAAAGAGGAATAACTTTTTCTCCTGTAATTAAATGGGTTCTTACTGCTATTGTAAATGGGATGTTTCCCCCATAAAATTGGTTGTTGCTTTTATGCAGGAAAGAGGGTAATTTTTGCATAGGTATTTTATATCCAGGTATGGGTTGATATTCTCAGCATGCTGGTGCCAAGGGGTATCTTGGGGGTGAAGGTGGCTTTAGCTTCCTTCCTATAATTTGTTAACTTCACCCTCAATCATGCCAAATAAATTTATGAGCTAAAATCCAAGTGCCTGCATTGTAACCACAACTTCAGGATAAGTCCTGTGTCCTCTGTCCTCCTCCAGTCACACAGCTACCCAAAGTTGGATGCAGCCACTATGGAGATTTCTTTTATTAGCATATTACCTACAAATAAATATTTTCCTCCTCCCTTTCAATAGCTGTAGCTCTTATTAATAGAGTCAATGCTTCCAGAACCATATTAAATCATAATGGTGCTGGCAGGCATTCTTGTCTTTTTTTGCAACTTAACAGGATTATGTCTAATATCTCAGAGTGAAATATGACATAGGATGTTCACTGAACAATAATATTTATAACATTGAGAAAGTAGCCGTCTCCTTGTTTTCCTAGAGTATTTTTTCTCCCCCCCAAAAAAATAATTCAGTTTTAATCTAATCAAGCTTTTATTCAACAATGGTATGCTTTGGTTTCGAAAGCACAGGCAAGCTAGAAGCTGTGTGGGAGACGGTAGGTTCGAATCCAGTTGTGAGGTTTCGTGTGAATCACCGCTGAGTCATCAGGACCCTTCCCTTCCTCTCCAGGACTTTGTTCAGGCATCGCATGCAAACACTGCTGCCTGCCAACCAGTGGATTCGAGCTTGGCTGCTGTGATGGGCACGCCCTTGGAAACAAGGCTGGTTTGTTTTCCTGATCAAATAACTTGCTGAGGCTTGTAGTGAAAAACTAAAAACATTTCTAAGCCCAAGTAATAACATAATAAATTGGTAGTTACAAAACAGTCATGGGGATGTGAAGTACAGCATAAGGAATATACCATATTTCCCCACGTATAAGACGCTCCCATGTGTAAGATGCACCTTAATTTTGGAGGCTGAAATTTGAAAAAAATGTATTACATAAAGTTATTGAACTCGTTTTATTCATCATAAAATTCATACAACTCCTCATCACTTGTGGGCAATGCAAGTAAAAAAATCTACAACCACTGTATAAGACGCACCCAGTTTTTAGACCCCAAATTTTTCAAAAAAGGGTGCTTCTTATACATGAGGAAATACGGTAGTCAATAGTATTGTAATAACTATGTATGGTGTCACATGGGTACTAGACTAATCGGGAGATCACTGCATTAAGTGCTATAAATGTCTAACCACTATGCTATATACCTGAAACGAATATAAAATATTGACTCTCAACTGTAACTGCAAAAATTTTTTTTTAAAAAGACCACTCTAAAATGTCCCTGAGAAGCAGCCAAAACAGTGTACACCTACCAGTTCTTAAATTTAACTAAGCAGGAGTGACCAACCATCCTGGTTTCCCCAGGACTGAGGAGTTCCCAAGGACATGGGACTTTCAGTGCTAAAATCTGGAAATCCTGAGGCTATAATTTAAAGGATGATTTTGAAAGGCACAAAATAATACAGTTCTTCTCAGAGAACACGAAGTAAGTGTTCATCAATAGTGCGTGAACTTTACTGCTTTTTCAAGCTAAATTAAACCTTGGCAGGGCACGGACTTAAAAGGGAAGAGTGCTGCCCATTTTTTCAGATCCTTCTTTGTTTCTGATCATTTATAAGTGGCCCTAAACAAATCAAGATATCAGGCCCGACCAGAAAGATTGGATTGTCGGAAAAGTCATGACGTATTTTTTCTGTTTTTCGTTGCAAAAATGAGTCATGACTTTTCCGACAACCTAATAGGTCACTGCAAAATTATTCCACCCTTTACCACTCAGGCCTTTGGAAAACAATGCTTCCCAGAGTTCAAACTCCTGGCAGGAAATACTGAATGCATTTTCCCCTTTGTCCTCTGACCACCAGCTGTGCCTCCCTCTCCCGGGCATTCCTTCTTCCTCAATTTTCAGGCCAGTTTTTAACAGAAAATATACAGCTAGCCAAACCAAAGAGTTAAGTTTAAAAAAATTAGCCATTAACTCAGTAAAATCAGGTTCTCACTCTTATCTCACAGAATTATAATATTTCTGGTTTGGAAGATCATCTATGAGAACAGACAATTAAGTTCGTGAACTCATCCTAGAAAAAGTGCTGCATACCTCATTGCTGAATATCACTACGGTCACCTTCGAAGGACTCCCCTTGGGAAGCTATGCACTGATGCCAGCGCCTAGTCCACCCTTCAAAGCAATTTTGGAACTCTTTTTCTGGAATGGCTATCAGAGCTGTCATCATATTACCCTTGATGTCCTGAATGGCATCAAAATGTCTTCCTTTCACTATTTCCTTTATCTTCGGGTAAAGAAAGAAGTCGTTGGGGGCCAGATCAGGTGAGTATGGAGGGTGTTCCAATACAGTTATTTGTTTACTGGCTAAAATCTCCCTCGCAGACAGTGCCATGTGAGCTGGTGCATTGTTTTGATGCAAGAGCCATGAATTGCTGGCGAAAAGTTCAGGTCATCTAACTTTTTCATGCAGCCTTTTCAGCACTTCCAAAAAGTAAACTTGGTGAACTGTTTGTCCAGTTGGTACAAATTCACAATAAATAATCCTTCTTATATCAAAAAAGGTTAGCAACAGCGTCGCAACAAGTTTCCGAACTCAATTGTTGAGCACTTCTCAAATGTTAATGTGCATATCAATTCCTCGAGATGTTATTAAAATGCAAATTCTAATTTTGTAAATCTCAGGTGGAGCCTGAGGTACCAAATGGGACCACTGCAGGTATACTGATCACACTTGAGATAATAAGAATTTTGTTGAATAATATTCTTTGATGATGTATCACTATTAGTTTAAAAAATGTGAGTGCTCACTCAAAATATGTACATTTATTTATATTTTATATTCATGTGGTAATACAGCATAATTTTATTTTTATTTTTAACAATTCGTATTAGCTCTAATATTTTATTCCAGCACAGCACTGACTCATCCTGCACACAGCCATTTTGAGGACCACTGATCGTGGTAACACACCCATTATGTTAAAATTCAATGCATACTTGTATTTCTCCAGAAATAAGAAAATCACTTCAATTCAGGGAGCTTATTCTATCTTTGCATACTGAATTGTTATAAAGTTCTTCCTTCCATTGGTTTGTATCTATTCTTTGTATCCAAAGGTTTACCTTTGGGGGCATGCAAAACAAGCCTAATCCCTCCTAACACTATTGCAACTCCTATCACTGAAAAGGGCCTGATTTCCTTAATATATAAAGAGCTTCTATAAAACAATAAGAACACCAGCAATTCGACAGGAAAAAAAACTAGGGCAAGGATATAAAAACTTGTATGTATGATGAACAAACGTTTTAAAATGAAAAGTTGATCAACTTCACTCAGATAAGAAAAGCACATTAAAACTCTAATGAGGCATGCTTTTTCACTGGTAAAAACAGCAAAGATAGGGGCAGCTAGTAAACTCAGTTGTTTAGAGCGCGGGCTTATAACACCAGGGTTGCCGGTTCGATTCCCACATGGGCCAAGGAGCTGCCCCCTCCACAACTAGATTGAAGACAACTACTTGACTTGGAGCTGATGGGTCCTGGAAAAACACACTGTTCCCCAATAAAATTTCTTTAAAAAAACCCAGCAAAGATAAAGAACAGTTGGGTAAATATATAGCATTGGTGATGCTGAGGGAAAACAGGTACCCTCATACATTGCTGCAGTAATGTCAGTTGGTACAACCATCATGGCAGATGCTTAATGAAGCCAGTAAAGATTAGTTTTTTGAAATATATTGGGGAAATGTTAACATTATAATATTAAGTTTTTTAAAAAGACACAAATGAGGTGTGATAAAATACAGTGAATGTTTAAATAAAAAAATTATTACAGGAAAAGACACATTGCCATTAATCCCCTTCAAAATACTCCCCCTCGCTTTGAACACACTTATCCCATCATTCTTGCCACTTGCTGAAGCAGTTCTGGAAGTCCTCTTTCGTGAGTGTCTTTAGTTGCGCTGTTGTGGCTGCCTTCATGTCCTGAATCATTTTGACGTTGGGGAAGAGCCAGAAGTCACACGGTGCCAGATCCCATGAATAAGATGGATGAGGACACACTGTCATGTTTTCATTTGACAGAAATTGCCATACCAGAAGCAATGTGTGACACGGAGTGTTGTCATGATGAAGGATGATTTACGGCGCACTTTAAAACACACGTTCTCTCAACCATGGCTCACACCCAACTGACTACACCGAACAACTTGAAACTTGTCACACACTGTTACTAAGGTTCCATGTGCTGCTTCCCATATTGAAGATCCTGCCTTTTCATTGGATGGCACTCGGAAGCTGCATTCACTGTATTTTGTGATCACAACAGAAAGGCTCCGTGTCACACATTGCTTCTGCTATGGCAATTTCTGTCAAATAAAAACATGATGTGGGGCAGCCAGGTGGCTCAGTTGGTTAGAGCATGAGCTCTTAACAAGGTTGCCAATTTGACTCCTGCATGGGATGGTGGGCTGCGCCGCCCCCTCCGCACCCCCTTCCCTACAACTAGATTGAAAACAGCGACTGACTGGACTTGGAGCTGAGCTGCGCCCTCCACAACTAAGATTGAAGGACAACAACTTGACTTGGAGCTGATGGGTCCTAGGGAAAACACTCTTTTCCCCAATAAAGTTAAAAAAAAATTACGGTGTGTCCTCATCTACGTTATTCACCAGATCTGGCACCGTGCAACTTCTGGCTCTTCCCCAAAGTCAAAACGACCATGAAAAGGAAATGTTTTGAATAGATTCAGGACATTGAGGCAGCTGTGACAGCACAACTAAAGACACTCATGAAAGAGGACTTCCAGAACTGCTTCAGAAAGTGGCAAGAGCAATGAGATAAGTGTGTTAGAAGTGAGAGGGAGTATTCTGAGGGGGATGAATGGCAATGTGTCTTTTACTGTAATAAATTTTTTTATTCAAACATTCACCATATTGTTAGATCACACCTCGTATACAGAATGATACCAGAAAAAAGTACTGGAAAAAAATACATCAAAACAATAACAATACCTATTTCTGAATGGTAAGATAACTTAAGAAGTTATTCTAACTTTTCTCCTTGTACTAATTAGCATTTTCAAAATTTATAACAAGCCTGTAGAAAACGCGCCAGGGAGGAGTTGATGAGAGTTACAAGTGGACCTGATTTTAAATTTCAACTTTCATTTTTTAATTTTTTAATTATTTTTCAGTTACAGTTGACATTCAATATTATTTTATGTTAGTTTCAGGTATACAGCATGGTGGCTAGACATTTATATAATTTATGAAGTGATCCCCTGACTAGTCTAGTACCCACCTGGTACTATACATAGTTATTACAAAATTACAGACATTTAAAAGTTCACATTAAGACAGAGCTGAGTCCTTGGCTTAACTACACTCCTGGGGAATACTGATACAGGTGATTGTAGTTATTCATGGGAGTTCTGTTCTATAAAGTTACCATGATCACTGAATTAGCGAACCCTGAACCATTGCTTCTGGAGAAATAAGGGTTGGGTTCCTGCGAGCCTCCAGTCACATTTTCATCAACCGATCAACACATAACCTCGTTTTATGTGTTTCTGTTTGAAGATACCTCATTTAATATATATTGTTGATTAATTACCATTGAACTCACGGCCAACAGCACTATAACTCTTGCCTTAAGGAAGCTCATCTAACACACGTGTTTTCTCCATAAGGTACCTCCCAGCCTTCTTGCACTTAGGAACACTAGCCAGCACTTCAGCACTACAGTTTGGGGCCATTTTAAACAGTGAAATCACCAACACAAAGCACTAAAATGTGAAAAATTTGGCACTGAATAGGCCTCAAGAAGGACACTTGTTTACAGTGTGAGAGCTGGAACAAGAGGGCAGAACTCGTCCTTGTTCATCCTTAGCTGGGAATGAGCACGCATGTTGGGCCAGTCTGTGCATGCGCTCAAATGTCAGCACAAGCACCAGAAGTACTGATGTTGGGATTAAAAATAAATTTTAGCTAGTAGATGAATTCACAAATACTGAATCCACCAAGTGATGAGGATCAACTATAATTATACAGCTTTAAGGAAGAGTCTTACTCAAAAGAAGAGTCAAATACCAATGTTCTGCAGCTGAACTCCTTCAGAGTACTTTAAAGTTGAGTTTACGATTTATAATAGTACCCCTTTCCATAACAGAAAGAAAAGCAATGTGTTTCATCATCATTTTATATATTCATTGTCTTCAGCAAAAGCCATCACTTTTTATTATCCAATTAAATGCAGCCTGTAGTTACTGAGTATCTCCAGCTAGAGAACATGGGGTTATGTGGGATTATCTTAGGTGAAACAATTTACAGTCCTTTTGTGCATGGCCAGGGAGGTAGCAATTGAGGCAATTCCTAACTCTCTAATTCAAAACAGACAGAATATGATTGAGGCCACCATAGAGGTCTAACGTTCTAATGTGCATGAGAATGGTAAAAATATAATGCGACGGGGGACCAAATGAAGGAGCAAGTGCATCCACTTGTGACTGTCTGGGAAACTTGAGGGAGATAGTGATATTTGAAAAAACCATGAAAGATTAGTATAATGGTAACCAGAGCTGTGAGATGGACTGGTGAGAATGTCCTGACACCAGGAGCAGAAGATCACAGTGGGGTCACATGTTCTGGAACCGGGTCAGAATCCAGCAGGAATGGAGGGTAGGTGAAAGAAATGAGAAGAGAACTGGAAGGCAAATGACTAAGTGAGGAAGGAAGACCTAACTGCTTCGATCCTTTACACCGTTTCCAGAAGCTTCTTGGTTCATTCCACGTTTACCCCACAATTGTGAATTCTTTACTTGTCTATCTTTTGCCTCCTTTTTTGTTTTGTTTTGTTTTTATAGCTGAGCCATCCTGCCACCTGCTGGCAGCTCAGCGGCTGCTCAGCTCGGGCTGGACTCGAACCGCTGTTGCTCAGAGCTCAAACTCTTGAGCGAGCTCTTAACCAACTGAGCCACTCAGCCGGCCCTATCTTTTGCCTCCTTAACTAGACTGCATACTGGAGGCACGCTGAGGTCAGGCCTCATTATTCGTTAGCCTCCCTCCCTCTGTCTTCTCCCCACACTCCCCAACACACAAACACACACCCTAACATACAAAAGATCACCCGACACCAATGCCTGCATGTCACCAGCTTTCAATAAATATTTACTCATTCAATAATTGGTTTGACAAACACACTAAATCCTTAACAAGTCCTGGTCTGTTTCCTGCAAATTACAGATTTTTCTCACGCAGCAGATGGCTAAATTTTGTAACTAGGAAGTACTGTATATCCCCATGTATAAGATGCTCCCGTGTATAAGATGCACCTTAATTTGGGGGCCTGAAATTTGAAAAAAAATATATCACATAAAGTTATTGAACTCAAGTTTTATTTATCATAAAATTCAGACAACTCATCACTGTCAAAACTCCCAACCATTAGCTTGTCCTCATCTGTCTGATGACGAATCACTGTCTTCATATATTGCCTCGTCCTCAGTTCCCATCTATGGCATTTGAAATCTACAACCACTGTATAAGACGCACCCAGTTTTTAGACTCCAAATTTTTCGAAAAAGGGTGCATCTTATACATGGGGGAATATGGTAACTACCCCTGTATTTTTCCAGAATTATGTATGTGTGGGGAATGGGAATCTTTGAAAGTGCCATATTATATTATACATTTTTATTTCTGTATCTAACTAAAACTAAAAACAAATCTGCAGAAAATTCTCTATAAATTTTACAGTTAAATTTGTAAATGTATATGTATGACCTTAAAATCCTATTTTTAGGCTATGTTCTATTTCAACCCCTTGATTCTACAAAATTCCTCAGAACTGGGTTTAAATAGTTATAGTGTTCTTGGATTGTCTTTTGGGTTTAAAATATATTATATGAGGTTAAACATTTCTCAATATTCTTGAAGAAAACTAAATTTTCTATATAAAATTATTATTATTATTTTAATTAGGGAATTGGGGGAGGGAAACAGACAAGTTGCTGTCCTTTTGTTCTTCAGTCTAGTTGTGGAGGACGTTGTTTCACTGGCCCAAGTTGGCACCATCATTGCGCTCTTCCCAGGTGAGGCAGATCAGTCGCCGGCCATTGGACGGCCGCTCACGGCAGCTCACACCGGCTGCCAGCCACTCACGCTGGCTGCCGGCCACACACAGTAGCTCACAGCAGCCCACTGCAGCAGAGGCTGCAGCCTACACTGGTGCCAGCGACTCACGGCAGCCCAGCTCCAGATTGAGCTGTTGTTCAGCATCTTAGCTGTAGAGGGTGCAATGTCACTGGCCCTCATGTGGGATCCAAACCGGGGCCCTGCTGCTCAGAGCTAGTGTCCCAAGTCAACTCTTAACCAACGCGGCACTCGGCCGGCCCTAAAATCATTTTAATTACACCTTAAATTGTTTCTTCTATCTCCAAGAAATTTTAACTATATAAATATTTTAAGAAGTCAACTCTTGTTCTTTATTAACTACTCAAATAGGAATGTCTTCAGTGGCACAAATTCAAAGAATATTAAAAACGGTAAATATTTCAACTTTAGTATACTTCATGTAAAATTGATAGTATAATTCTCTAGTAGCCAGTCTACAGCCAGGAACTAATAAATTAATTTTTGCCTATTACTCATTGCTTCTAAAATTGAATTTTCTATTAGAAATGATTACTAAATTTAAGAACACAGGCAAGATTTTATGTTTTTAAATTTTTTTTAAAGATTTTTATTGGGGAATTGGGGGAGGGGAACAGACAAGTTGCTGTCCCTTTGTTCCTCAGTCTAGCTGTAGAGGACGCTTCCCCACTGGCCCAAGTTGGCACCATCATTGCACTCCTCCTGGGTGAGGCAGATCAGTCGCCGGCTTCTGGATGGCCATCCATGGTGGCCGCTGGCCGCTCACACTGGCTGCTGGCTACACATGGTAGCCCATGGCAGCCCGCTGCAGCAGGGGCTGCAGCCTACGCCCATGCCGGTGACTCACGGCAGCCCAGCTCCAGGTCGAGCTGCTGTTCAGCATCTCAGCCATTGAGGTCAGTGTCACTGGCCCCCACATGTGGGACCCAAACTGGGGCCCTCTGGCATCCCAAGCCAGCTCCCAACCAACGCGCCACTCGGCCAGCTCCAGAGGCAAGTTTTTTAAATACACACTTTTGCAGTCAAATTACATTACTTACTGTTTCAAAACCTCGATGTGGGTGATCAGGAAATCCGCCTGGTCTACCACCTTTAAATTCATCGAACAGTAAAAACGGATCCAGATTTTTTAACTGAAATAAAAATAAAGTTCAGCAGATTAGATATGCCTTTTCAGCCACACCACTAAGGGCTACATTCATGAACAGATCTAGCAAGATTCATTGAAAACTATATAGCCAGTGAGCAACTTTTTGCAATGAAAATTGCTTTGAGGAAAGAACTCCTTACACACACACACAGATTCACTAGTTAAGTTAGAGTTGACATTTTATGAGAAGTGTAAAGAGTGAACAAACATTTCATGATCATCTAAGATTTAAATAGTCAAGCACAAACTAGATGCAGTCTGTATCCTAAACAGATTCATAACCTCATGGGGGAACAGACTAGAAAGTCAATGACTGCACTGTGATGATAAATGCTCTAAAGGAGACACTTGCATACAAGAGTGGGGTAGAAATCAGGGAAGGTTCTACAAGGGAGGTGTCACTTAAGCTGGGTCTTGAAGTACATGTAGGAGCTAATCAAGTAGAAGGGATTGAGGAAGATTATTCCAAGAAAAAGAGCAGAGAAACAGACTGGCAAGTTTGAAAGAACTGCAAGGACAGTACTCTACTGGGCAAAAGTTGCACATGGAATTACGATAAGAGACGGGCCAAGAGAGAGAGAAAATCTCAAAGGAGTTTGGGTTTTATCCTGAAGGTGATAAGGTTTAATCAGAGGTTGAGATGATCAGATTTAGAGAGATCACTCTAGCCAACATTTGGAATATGGTTTGGAAAAGGAAGGGGAAGGAGACAAAGAGTATTTGGAAGGTCATTTCAATAGCCCGGGGAAGTACAAAGGCTAACGCAATGGCTATGGTGATGGAGAACGAGAAAAAGGAAGAGCAGTAGATGACTCCCAAACTTCCAGCTATGGTGCCTGGGAGGATGGCCAGGCCATCCAGAAACACAAGGAACATAACAGAAGCAGCCTTGAAGTAGCCATGGTGAATTTGTTTTAGTTCACACTGAGTTTGAGAGATCAACGTAAATGTTATTTCTATATAGAACTTTGAATATTTAGTGTCTGGTATATTGTGCAAAAGCTAGAAGGCAGCTGAAGATAAATCTCAAGCTCAAATGAGATACAGAAACAGACTGAAATTGCTTTGAATCTATGGACCAATTTGGGAAGAATTGACACTTATATAATATTGAGTTATCCTATACATAAACATGGTTACCTCCATTTATTTAGGTCTCTTAAAATGACTTTCAATAGGATTTGTCATTTTCTCCATAAAGATTTTGCATATACTTAGTTTTTTCTAGCTAACATACTTTTTAATGGTATTATAAATAGTATTTTAAAATTATGATTTTGAACAGTTTGCAGCTGGGGATTAGAAATGTGAAGAGAAAAGTGGTTTTGAACATTTCTAAACTCTTACTAATTTTAAGAATTTACCTGTAGCTTCTTTTGGGGTTTCTTTGCAGACATTCATAGCACCAGTACATTTATCAATGAGCTTTTGCCCAATAGCTCACAAACAATTTTTTTGCTTGCATTAGATCAAAGCTGTTTTTCTGGGTCTTGCTGGGCTTTGCTGGCCTCTACGTGTCTTCTCACTCTGGGTTCCAAGCTGAAACAGTGGCCACTATGTAAGACATGCTTTCTCATAGCCAAGGTCGGGAGGAGAAGTGAACCAAACCAATCAGGCACAATCACATTAACACATCCCACTGGTGAAAGCATGTGACCTGGCCAAAACCAAAGTTAGAGAGGAGGGCACTTAAACACTTCCTATGGGACTCAGGGGTAATGCAGCTAAAAGTGGGTGGGGATATAGAATCCTAGTATAGGGAGGGAGTGAATATTTAGGAGTAATATTCCAATTAATACCCATAAGCAAATAACCCAGTTTTTTCCATTTCATTTTAAATCCTTATACTTTTTCTTTTCTTTGTCTTTTTGCAAGCCAACACCTACAACAATGCTGAGTAGAAATGATGGTAATAGATGTCCTTGTCTTGTCCCTGATTTTACAGAAATTGCTTTGTAAAGTTTCACTGGTAACCAGGTAGTTTAATGCAGGCTTTCTGTAGATTCCTTTCACAAGGGTAAGGAATGTCCCTTCTATTTCTAGTTTACTAAATTTTTAAAAGCATAAATGGACGTTGAATTTATTGAAAGCTTTTTCTGTACTGATTGACATACTTATGTTGCTGTTTTTTCTGCTTTAATCTCTTAATGTTGGTAAATTACACAAATAGATGATACTAAATTTGCCTTCTTCAGATTATCCCAATTTGGTCATGGTGTATGTTTTTTATGCAATGCTATACTGGGTTGGTTAAATTTCACTTATGATTCTTGCAAAAATATTTATAAATGCGATGTAATTATCCTTTCACTTGCTGTCCCTGTCTGGTCTTGGTAGAAAGGTGACATCACTTCCTAGAGTGATTTGAGGATTCCCTGGAGTTTCACCTCCTGGAGAGTTTGTACATTATTGGAATTATCTGTACCCTAATTGCTCAGTAAAATTTGTCTTTGTGATGAATTTTTAAAATACTGATTCAAGGGCAGCCGGGTGGCTCAGCTGGTTAGAGCGCATGCTCTTAACAACAAAGGTTGCTGGTTTGATTCCTGCATGGGATGATGGGTTGTGCCCTCCCGCCCCCTCCCCCGCAACTAGAGTGAAAATGGGGACTGGACTTGACGCTGAGCTGTGCCCTCCACAATCAGATTGAAACAACTACTTGACTTGGAGCTGATGGGTCCTGGAAAAACACACTGTTCCCCAATAAAATGTATTTTAAAATTTTTTTAATTAATAAAAAATAAAATACTGATTCAATTACCCTAATTGCTACAAAACTATTCAGGTTTTCAATTTCTTCCTTTTTTCTCATTGATTTTGGACTCTACAAATTTCTCTTCTTGTCAGCTCAGCTAATTAATTTTTAAAGTTATTTATTTATTTCATGGTATCTACACTGTCATATTGCTAGAAATGAAAATACCAAACCCTTTTGTCTGTCTCTGGTTTTGACTCTTATTTTCACTTTCTATGGAAACAAATACACACACACACACACACACACACACACATATATACTGTACACACACACACACACACAGAAATTCAACAGTCTACTGCAAGTTTTTTTCATCTAACCAAGTGTCAATCTCTTCACTTGAAAATGTGAACTATGACCCATATAAAGCTGGACCACTTTGCAGCCCATCTAAGCCCAGTGTTTCATCCAGTCCAGTATTTAAAAGTAATTGAAAAACAATTTATTGAACATTCTCAAAGTTGACAAAGGGATCTTCAATTTAAAGATAATATTTAAAATCCCCCTTACTCCTCTTCAATATATATCTGTCTCCAATATTTCAATTTTCTCTCACTCTAACTCTTCAAATCTCCTCAAACCACCAGAAGACAGACAGCTCTTTCCTTTTCTCCTCTTCCCCCCTCACCTTCTGAATTTACTCTTTCTCTTCCACCAGTAACTCTCCCCTTTCCAGTGAAAATCAGATCTTGGATACTTTCAATTTTATCCTGTCACTCACAGCTCCATTTCAGCTCAACGAAAGCTCAGGAATGGGACTGGGGTTGGGAAAGAAGGGGTTGAAAATTCTCATACCTTATCTTATATAGTTTTCTTCTCATGGGATAATATATACCTTGAAGGACTGGAAACAATGAAGTAGAGTATCTGGTTCAGTGTGTGAAGCACTGTAGGTTCTACATAGATGGGTGGTAGCTGTTAAATCATGCTGGTCCTATAAATCTCTGAGCACAACTTCCTCAGGGGCAAAACAAAAGGCTTAGAGCATTAAGATGGTTTTTTAGTTCTACATTCTTGTGGTTCTATGGTATTAAAATATGGGTAGAGATGAGGTAAAAAAAATATCTATTGCCTCTTGGTATCAAAGAGTTTCATATAAGCAAATACGACCTGCTGTTAAATAAATAGTGAAAAGAGGTTCACTCTTTTTTTTGAAAGAAGCTAATTTCCTTTTTTTTAAAGGATTTTATTGGGAAACTGTGTGTTTTTCCAAGACCCATCAGCTCCAAGTCAAGTAGCTGTCTTCAATCTAGTTGTGAAGGGTGCAGCTGCGTGGCCCATGCAGGGATAGAACCGGCAACCTTGGTGTTATGAGCTGCGCTCTAATCAGCTGAGTTAACCGACCACCCCCGAGGTTCACTCTTTCTGATCCTACCCTCATCACCATCCATCACCCCACAGAACAGCAGTTATTCATTGTTTGGAAAGTACTATTTGTCATATATTGATTGCATATTTAATCCTTCTGATCACCAATCCATGACATATGGACACACAGACACACAGGAAGGAAGCCAGCACAAGGAAAACACTGCAGAAGCCAGGGGGTTGGTTGAGGAAAGAATCAGAGGGATGAACTGTTCAAATGGCCAAGGGATGGGGATAAGTGTAAAAGACACTCTTCTTACTCCATCAAGCAAGGATATCTTGCATTAGACTATTGTACTAAAGTGTTATTTGCAGGCTAGGCATTAGCCTTTCTCAAAGTTCCTAAAATTCTCTCAACATTTCGCAAGTATTCAACAACATTGTTAAAAAAACATGTTGTCTGTAGATAAGTTCTGATTCATATGAGAATTCTCATTTCCTGAAACGTTTGACTTGGTCTTCAACTCATCCACATCGTTCTCTCTCTACATATTAAACTGATGATGTTCCAAAGTTTTTGAACCACATCAGAATTACCTTTCCTTCAAACATCTCCAAATCCTTTAGCTGCCAAATTAAGGTGGCAGCTTCCAAGCTATTTCTTTGGATCTTTTGAGAAGGCAAGTCAAAACTTGTAACCACCACCCCTCAAGCCCATGGCACTACCATAATAAAGCTCCAGTAGCCTGGCATTTTAAGTCAGGAAGCACCAGAAGTAGCTACCAGGAATGTCAGTTCCTTGGGTATGGGGCCAAAACTATGTTTTATGATGCTCCACTGAATCTACAATAATTCTGTGTACATAGAAGATATTCCACAATCATCCTGAGTGGTACTGGTTTAGGTCCCTAGCTCCCTTGCAACTAGGTGTGGTCATATGACTGAATCTGGCTAACAAGAAGTACGTAGAAGTTGTTGGGTGGGACTATTAGGGAAATATCCTACAAAAGGAGGATGGACAGGGCCGGCCGAGTGGCGCGATGGTTACGAGCTGGCTTGGGACGCCAGAGGGCTCCGGTTCGGATCCCACATATGAGGGCCAGTGACACTGCCCTCCACAGCTAAGATGCTCAACAACAGCTCAACCTGGAGCTGGGCTGCCGTGAGTCGCCGGCGACGGCGTAGGCTGCAGCCCCTGTGGCAGTGGGCTGCCATAAGCTACCATGTGTAGCCAGCAGCCAGCATGAGCGGCCAGCAGCTGCCGTGAGTGGCCGTCCAGAGGCCGGCGACTGATCTGCCTCACCCGGGAAGAGCGCAATGATGGTGCCAGCTTGGGCCAGTGAAGCAACGTCCTCCACAACTGGACTGAAGAACAAAATGACAGCAACTTGTCTGTTCCCTTTCCCCTGATTCCCCAGCACTGTTCCCCTCCCCCAATTCTCCAATAAAATCTTTAAAAAAAAAAAAAGGAGGATGGACAGCTGGCAGGTACCCTTTTGCCTTTCTGCCTTCCTCCCTTCTGTGTCTGAGGGCAAATGGTGGCTATTGCCCCAACAGCTGTCTTGAGCCATAACGTGATGTACTGCAAATGTACTAAGAATAAAGAAATAAGATAGAGCAAGTGTGGGTCTCTGGTAAGTGTGGTGCCTCCAGACCTACCCTGGACTGCCTACTTTGGGGTTTTCAAAAGAGAAACACAAATCCATACATATGTAAACCATTGGTTTTGGAGGATGCTTTCAGTTATGCACAGTTGAACCTAGTTCTAACTGATATAAGGGCAAGAATGCCTGTGGCAGCAGCCTAGAATCGGGTGAGACCCCATCCTCCCAATACCCCACAAAAGGCCAGCCCACATCAAGACAATATGGCAGCAGCAGAAGGGAGAGGCCCGCCAACAGGTCAGCCTACCTCCTGGGCCTACTCAGCCTCTAGACTGGAGCCTGAGGGTAATGAGGAGAAGGCAAAAGGAAACTGCCAGCACCTGGTCCGAACTGAGATGTAGATACAACCTGGAACGGACTTCAGCTGTGACTTCTACACTCCTCTACGTGAACTCACTATCTACAGACCCCAATAATGGAGAGTGCCACCTACAGAGGCTCTATCGACCAGAGCCAAGGCTATTTGACAATATTAAGGAACCCATAATTTTTAAGTGTGATAATGGGATTGTAGTTATGTTTTTGAAAATTCTGATCTTTTAGAGACACGAACTGAAATATTTATAAATGAAATGGTTCACTTCAAATACTCTGCGGGAAGAAATCAGTGGGGTTAGAGATGAAATAAAATTGCCCATAAGTTTATCACCATGGACATTAAGTACATGGAGTTCTAGTATACCATTTTCTCTACTTTTCTGTTTGAAATTCTTCATAATAAAAATAAAGAAATATGAGTGGCCCCACAAGAATTACAGGGAACAAGACACTTAGGGCCATTAATGTGACACCATGCTGTGAAATATACGATTATATAATATGTAGAATGTCTTTAAAGCATAGGCTTTCAGCCAGAGACCCTCCCTTCACCAGGCACCATGGATAGAATTCAGGGTGGCTATAAACTTGGCTAGGAAAAAAAATTACATCTTTATTTTCACTAACCTCTAATTGATCTTTCAACCATTTCTAAGTATACAGTTCAGTGGCATTAAGTGCATTCACACTGGTATGCAACAGTCACCATCATCCACCTCCAGACTGAAATTTAAACTTTCCTACAATTATGAAATGTAAAGAGCCACAGTAAATTACCAGTACCTGTGACTTTGTCACCAAAAATAGAAATCAAAGCTATTTTCACATCATGTTACAGTTGTTGTAGGTATGTTGAACTATTGTTTTTGCTTCTCACAGCTTTGAAATTAGGTAGTTAGAACTGCCACCAAGTCTTGTTATTTAATGTAAAATTATTACATTATGAACATGTTTTATAATATTTTGCTAACCATATTTCAATATAAAAGTTTTCCTTTGTAATCCTATATATTTTACTTTATGCATTATTTTGAGGAGGAATTGATAGGTTTCACCAGACCACCAAAGGGGTTCACAAGACAAAAAAAAAAAAGAAAGAAAGAAACCCTCAGCAAATTTGTTCCTGACAGATGGAGTAATTAAAGTGTTAGCTACCCTCAATATATAATAATGGGTTTACTGACGGGTATCCAAATTCTTTACAACTGTTCTGTTGGTGATGTGGCCTAGTAGAATACGACACCACATCTATCTGCATCTCCCAACATCCACTGCACATTTAGCCCTTAGAAGAATCCTGTTTGCATCTGTCTTTTGGAAAACAATGTCTGATAGACCTCAAAAGACATTCATAGTTAAAGAGGAAGCTAATGGCGGAAAGAGTATGAGAATACCAGAGCAGATTTTAAGAAGAGGGACAAACCAACTTCTCATTTCAAAATGAATCCATTTCCCTAATATACTTCTTCCTGAATTTGCATTTCACTAATCATCAGGAAAATGCAAATAAAAACCACAAGGAGATATCACCTCACACCTGCTAGAATGGCTATTATCAAAAAGACAAGAGATAACAGGTGTTGCCCAAGGATGTGGAGAAAAGGGAACCCTCATGCACAGCTGGTGGGATTGCAAATGGGTGCAGCCACCATGGAAAACAGTAAGGAGGTTCCTCAAAAAATTAAAAATAGAACTACCTTATGACCCAGAAATCCTACTTCTTGGTATTTATCCAAACAAAAATCCTAACTCAAAAAGATATCTGTACCCCCATGTTCATTGCAGAATTATTTACAGTATCCAAGACATGAAAACAACCTAAGAGTCTGTCCATGGATGAATGAATAAAGAAGGCATGATATATATATATATATATATATATATATATATATATATACAGTAATACCTTGGTTTGCAAGCATAATTCGTTCTGGAAACAAACTACTCATATTGTAAGACATGGCTCATTTACCACATTAAAATGTATAAAAAGAAGTAAATTTCTCCATCTGTGACAACATGAATGGAGCTGGAGGGTATTATGCTGAGTGAAATAAGCCAGACAGAGAAAGACAAATACTGTATGATCTCACTCATATGCGGAATAATTTTTAAAAGCAAAAAAACAAATAAACAAACACAAAAAATCAAGCTCATGGACATAGAGAACAGATTGTTGGTTGCCAGAGGCAGAGGTGGGGGTGAGTGAAATGGGTGAAGGGAGTCGAGAGGTACAAATCTTCAGATATAAAAGAAGACACGTGATGTAATGTACAATATGGTGACTATAGTTAATAATACTGTATTGCATATTTGAAAGCTGCTAAGAGATATCTTAAAGTCCTCATTCCAGGAAAAAAAAACCTGTAACCATGTATGGTGACAGATGTTAATTAGATTTATTGTGGTGATCATTTCACAATATATACAAATATCGAATCATTATGTTGTACACCTGAAATGAATATAATGTTATATGTTAATTACACCTCAATAAAAAAGTATATCTTTTGGAATCTGGTATGGAGCTGGGCACAGTATTCTCTGGGCTGTAACCATCACTTAATGCCTTTCTGTGCATATAAGTTTTTTTTCCACAAGTCCCATGTCTCCCATAATTTTCAAATGAAAGAACTCTCTAATGCTGAAAGGCATCTACCTTCCCTGCCTTCTCTGAGAGCCCCTATTTATCCCCCATCACAAGAGGTCCACAGATTTAGGTCCCAGCAGTCTCTCCATGGACCCAAATCCCTCACAATGGCTGACTGGTCAAGGGTATAGACATGACCCAAGCCAAGCCAATCAGATTCTCCATCCTGGGAATTTGGGATTGGGACCCAGAGTTACTCCCTGGTGCTTTTACTTGTGGGCATAAGATGGGCATGTTTGGTAATATGCATGCTGAGGCTGACAGATCCACCCAGAAAGGGATGTAGGTGTGCAGAGGGAGCAGAGATGCCTATGAGGCTGAGCTGCACCTTCTGCCCAGGACCTCTGTATCCACATTACATAAATACCCTTTGGGCTGGAGCTGGTCCGTGAGGGACCCCAAATGCTAAGTTTAGACTTGGCCTCTATGCCACCCCACAGAACAGCTCATGATGGTCTGGGGCCCTCTCTTCCCAAGTTTACCCTCAGTGTCCCACCAGTCCCTTCTGCAAAAAAGCACAAAACAGCCACCCAACCAACATACCTCGGGTCTACCAATGCTTCTGCGCACCCGTGCTCCAACCCCTTCCGACTGCTCCCGGCTGAGCACCGAGAGGGTAACCTTCTTGGAGGACACCATGTTGAAGTCTCAAAAGAGAGCGTTCTGATGCTAAGCTGTAGAGGATGGGGGGCAAAAGGAGGGACAACAAAAAAGAGAAGTCATTAAGTCCTAAGTCACATCCAAGGACTAGGAAACAAAGGATATTAAGATCAACCCTTGCCCCAACCACTAATAGCTACAATTGGTTGATTGCTTACTATGTACAAGATGTGGGTTAGGTGATTTAAACAGCAATCATGATGGTGAATGTGTGTGAGTACTTATCAGGTTCCCAGCCACTAACTATTTACAATTGTTATCTCAGGTGACCCTACAGCCATCTTCTACAAGGTTTAGCAATATCAACCTGTTGGGCACATACTAACAACCCTTCGTGAGCGCTTTATCTGCTTCACCTCATTGAAATCTCTCAGCCACACTCCCACCCCCTGACCTCTCAATGCCCCATGAGGCAGGTGCTACCAGTGAGGCTCAGAGATTTGTATGGTGACACAAGGAACACGGAGAAAAACCCAGAGGTCTGTGACTCGCCAGAATGCTGAAGATTTGGCATTGAAAGGGATCTTTGAGGGTCATCAAATTCAAAGACCCATCTCTCCCTGAAGTTTAGGGCCAACTTTTCTGGCAAGAAATCTTTGTGCTTTCTCAAGAAGTCTTCAAGAGCATAGAAAACTCATGGAGGAGGTGCCTTTGACAATGCATCCCAGATTTCAGGACTGAGCTATAGTCCTGGTTCATGATTCAAAACTGTGTCCTCCTTGTGGGTCTAAGTTCCACTCAACCAAATATCACAGAACAAGTATCATTAGTCCCTTTTCCACTTCAAATGCTTGCAGACAGTACCCCAATTCCCTAAAGCTCTTCTTCAAGCGAAATATAACCCATTCCTTCAAAGATTCCTACTCTAACCAAGAGAGATGCTTTAGCAAGAAGCATAGACCCTTGAGCCAGACGGCCTGGGTTTGCATCCCAGCATCACCATGTACCAGCTGTGTGACCTAGGGCCAATTCCTAAGCCTCTGGTTCCTCAGTTTTTCCATCTGTAAGACGGGGGTAATGAGATGAGATCTTCAACCTCAGAAGAATGTAGTCAGCGCTCTAAGGTCATCTGCTGTTATTCAGAGCACTGTACTGGGCAATGCCCTCCAGTCAAGGCCAGCTCTAAGAAGTCCCCTCCCTGGAGCAGGCAATCAACATTTATTGGGTGCTGGACTGTGGGGCACAGAAACGAGCTCAAGCCTCAAAACTGTAAGGTACTGTCATATCTACATGCTTCCAGACTCCTACAATTAAATGCACGTGAAGCAATGACGATTGCCTTCCAAATCGCCGTGCTCTGCAGAAAGAAAAGCCGCCTACCACTTGCACCAAATTGCAGAGGACTACTGAGCATCTCTAGTCATTTCTCTCGGAGACTCCCCTAGGCGTCTAAAGCGGGCTGGGGAAGGCGAGGTGCCCCGCACCCACCCGCGCACCCCGCGGGCGCTTGGGTACTCACGCGGCGGCGGCGGCGGCTGGAGCCCGTGCGGCGGTGCGGGCGCTGGCAGAGGGTGCAAGAGCAGGGAGGCAGCGTGGAGAGCGCCGGGCAGCCGCCTCACCGTGACTCAGCGCTTCGCCGTTTGCCGCTGGGAGGCAGGAGGCGGGGGGCCCTAGGCAACGGCGACACTCCTTATGGACACACCGCCTTGCGGATCCCTTCGCCCCGCCCTCCCCTCTCCCCCGCCTGCTCCGCCGCCCTTTGGCCTCTGCACCCCTGCCCCTCCCTCCGGGGAGAGATGAGCCCCCTCCCCCGCCCCCGGCCTGTGGGGGCCATGCTGGGACCAGCAGGTGCCCTGATCAGGGTGAGGGTCACCGCTGGACTCGCTAGGAAACCTGTCTTTAATTGGAGTCCACTTGTCAGGCAACCTACAGAGCCTGTCTACCCGTGTTCAAACCTGCCTTCACCACTTGTTAGCTATGTGACCTTGGGCAAGTGGCTCAGCCTCTCTGGGCCTCCTTTCCTCCACTGCAAAATGGGGACGGGGATGATAATACAACACAACCTCTGGGGTTGTGATGAGAATTAAATGAGCTAGGCAGGTCCTAAGCACTACACAATTGTTTACTACATAAATAAATCGCCTGCTGTTTGCCACTTAGAATGGGGTGGGGCGAGGCACTGGAGAGTTTTCCCAGGGGAGTGCGGAGTTGCGGAAGCCAGTGAAGGGAACTATATATATATAGTTCATTGCTGGGATTCTTAACCAGGGGTACAGGCATGGCTGCCCTTTGTGTCCTCGAAACACCAGAAATGGGTGTGGCTGTTTCAATAAAACCTTAATTATGGATATTAAAATTTGAATGTCATATGATTTTCACTTGTCACGAAATGTTATTCCTCTTTTGATTTTTTTTTCCATCACTTAAAAATGGAAAAACCATTCTTAGCTTGCAGGCTGTAAAAACTAGGTAGTGCGCCAGACCTCTGCTCTAAAAGTAAAGGTTAGTAGTGGAACAAGGACCTTCCCCTGGATTCTTTATATGTCAGTGGGGCTAAAAATCCCCTCCCCACCTTACATAGATGATTCAAGGCCCAATGAAATCATACATGTGAGCATTGAAAGTTCCATGAAATAATAAAGCATCATTATACTGAGTTCTGCAACTGTCTCCAAATAAAGCCAAGCGTGGGCTCTCTGGCACTCTGTAGTCCTTAGTAAATGCTTCTGCCTTCCTTACCAAAAAGTTCAACCTTTAGCCAATTGCCTGAGCCTGAAACTCACACTTTCCCCTCACTATTCCACCTTGAAATCCTGTGGATTCTACTCCTGATATCTCAACACATCCAGTCCTTCCCATTTTGATGGCCACCATCCATCTTCTCTGTTCCCCACCCCATTCTTCTTGCCTTCAGGCATACCACTGGCCAATCTATTCCCCGAGTCGCAGGGAAATGGAATAACTGCCAAAACCTTCATTGCCCTCAAGAGAAAGTCCCAGGATGTCATTATCCTCACCCTCAACACGCTGACACTGGTTCAAGGACACTCACACACAGGTACCCCCTCTTTCCACCATGCTGAACTTCTTTCAGGCTCTGGAATGTACATTCTCTCTCTTGTTGGCTTGCTGTGCCTCTGTCCGGAACTTTCTCTCTCCCTCCTTGATCTGGCTTATTCCCATTTATCTTTCAGCTCTCAGCTGGGATATCACTCCCTGTGGGAAAACTTCCCCATCTGTCCCTTCAAGTCTGAGTGAGATGTTTCGTGTAGCAATCGTTGCACCTACACATTCTTGTCCAGAGTCATAGTTTATCGTCCTTTGGAAGATTCTGTTTTCTGAAGATGTCCCCAACAGTATTTCTCATCACATCTGTCTTCTTCTGCATTGTGACCTTGATACTCCCCTCATCACAAGTGGCGTTTACTTCTCTTCCTCTTGAGCCTAGACAGGGCCTGTGGCTGTTTTGACCAATGCAATACGGTGGAAGTGACACTGTGCCAACTGTAGGTGTGGTTCTGAAATGGCCTGGCAGCTTCTGCTTCCTGCCTCTTGAAAGCCCGCTGCCATGTTAGAAGAGCAATGACTTTGAGACCACCATTCTGAGAAAAGCCCCATAGCATGTGGAGGAGAGGTCCTAAAAGAGAAATGTCATGCAAAGAAAGAGACAGAGGCCAAGGACACTGAGGCCCCAGACATATAAACAAAAAAGCCATCTTGGAAGTAAATCCTCTAGCCCCAGCTAACCCAGCTGGCACCACTTGGATAAGACATGAACAAACACCCAAATGTGCCCTTTCCAACTTCTGGATCCACAGAATTGTGAACAAATAAAACTGGTTGTTTAACTCACTCGGTTTCCAGGTCATTTGTTTCATGATAATAGATAACTGGAAAAATATGCATTTATGTAACAGAAGAAACGAGGGAGATGTACAAAGTTCTCTGGGCTAAAGGAAAAGTCTTAAAAATAGTTACCATTTCAGAAAGTGGATATCCATTTAAATGTTGTTACCAAGGCAACCAGCCATCAGGCAAGATCAACAATTATTAAACTAGACCTGAGAGATTAAATGTTGGAGCCCACTGGCCATAGCATGAACCACTGGAGTTCAGGTGTCCTGAAAGGCTCCTCTGTTACAAGTAGCATTGACAGGGACCACTTCATACTAAAACAGGAGAGAATGGGTTCGCCGTACATTTTTACCCACTTCTACACTAGATTTGCGATACTCTTGGGAAGGTTTTCAGTTTATCACCTTTTCAACGTTTCCTCTGAGACTCAGAATCCCCTCCACCTCCAAAACCGTAACAGGAGTGGGACCTTCCCTTCCTTCTTGTCTTTGAGAAGCCAGTCACAGGTAGGAGCTGAGTCCAAGAGCATGCATTGTCAAAGCAAGGCAGGAAATTCCATGTGCAGTGGCAGGGGGGTGGAAGGGAGCAGGCCTGAAAAGCTAGAAGACTTAAAATGAAGAAAAACAAAGATGGGAAGGGACAAATGTTGACAAATGGAATATGGGGCATGTAACATTTCACTGTAGCAGGGCCCACGTTTGAGATGAGAAATGTGACCTTGTACATGGAACTCTGAGCACTTTTCACACTGTCAGTTGCCACGCAGGTGGGAATGTGCAGATATATGACTGTGTAAATGGACTGTGATTGCCTTTAGAATCCTGGGAAACCTAAAGAAAACTCCATGCTGATATGACAATGAAGAAAGCCTTCCCTAAGTGATTCCAAATAACACTATTATAACCTTTAAAGGCACTCATATTTTATTACCAGCATATTTTATTTGGGCTCTTTTTCCTCCTTAATCAAAAATTACATTTTCCTCTTCTGTATGACTTATTGATTTTCTTCTCCAAGACATATTTTATAGAAACACATGGACATCTTATACATTTCATTATTTGCAATTTTTTTTCTCCAAGCAGTCAACTCAAAACTTCTTTCTTGCAAACCTGTCAGGTTTTGGTAATGTGCCTCCCAGGACACTGTAGCTGTTGTTCATTAAATGACAAATATTTCTGGAATATTCCATATTAGGGATTCAGACTCACTGAGCCCAGGAAATCAATTGGCTCCAAGTCAGGGACTGATTATCTTGTCAACATTAGTTTATGGGGGCCATTAATGAGCTGGTGGCTGAGAACATCCAAATACATCCAGAAGTGTACACGTGACTCCTGTTTCCAGCCTCGTGAGAGCAGTCTACACAGATCCAGTCTGTTCCATCGACGAGGGTTCTGGCCCAGAGGCTACACGTGATCAGCTGTTGCACAAAACTCATAACTGTGTTCCTGCTTTTCCCGTGGGCTTTTGGCAGCATGCCAGAAAAGAATAGCTTCTGACCCTCTCTTTTGAGCCACAGAACTTTCCTAGAATTCATCACAAGCAAAAGGCTCTCGGCCCTGAAAGGCCGATTCATCTCTGAACCAGGGAAATAGAGACATTTAGGTGAATGATTCCCCTGATACTTACCTCAGTTCCCCTGATAACCTTTCTCAGTTTTCAGCTTTTGTAAGGTTGTGTCTTCTGGCCAAATGAAGGCTGCTTTCAAGATCACAGTGTTGAAGTTAAAAGTCTAATTTGAATTAACCTCTACTTAATGTGGTATTTATGGATAAAGTGTACTGATGTCTGCAACTTACTTTGCACCAAAAAAAACCCCCAATAATCATAAGAGTAGTAGTAATACCAATAAGATGGACTGATGGATGGATAGAGAGGTGCATAGCTAGCTAGCTGACAAAGCAAAGGTAAAATGTCATTGCAGAATCTAGACGGTTCTGTATGGGTGCTCACCATACAATTTTTTTTACCTTTTCTGCATTTTGAAGTTTTTCATGATAAAATTTTGGGAAAAACTAACTTGAATGTAAGTGGGAATCATGGCTGAAAGGGGTACATAACTCTGGCACCTTGAACACAGTACAATTCAGTGAATGTCTGTTGAATTGAGCTGTTGAACTAAATTCCAAGCTACTAGGTCGCTTCCACAGCTGGCAGGATTCTTCTAGAGCATGAGTTGGCAAAATTTTCCTGTGAAGCCCAGATAGTAAATATCTGAGACTTGCGGGCATACTGTCTCTGTCGCAACTACTCCACTCTGACGTTGGAGAATGAAAGCAGCCACACACAATACGTAAACAAATGGCAAGGCTGTGTTCCAATCAATTTTATTTACAAAAACAGGTGGTAGTGATAGCTTGCCAAGCCCAGCGAGACCCCAAATCCTCACCTTCCACTAAAAAGTAAGGGTAAAATTGACAAAATGCTTCTGTGTCAAGATTTCACAGATGTCAGGAAATGTCATAACAAAATGAAACAACAAACCTTTTCGTGTCCACCTCCACCTTCCACTCACCCAACTCCTTTCATAAGGAATGACGCTATTTGTTCCACCATAGAACCTGAGGTTTAACAGGCAAGCATCCTTAGGAGAGGTGATACATCAACCTTCAATGCCAGTGAGTGTAAACAACTTACATCAGATCCCAACCTCCAAGTTGATTATTTTAGCACCAGAACAAATAAGTGCAGGAGGTGATGGAGCAATGCCCCCAATGAAGAGATTCCCATGGAAAAAGCTCAGGCTACAGAGAGAAGCTATTGGAGTCCTGTGGGCTTGTTCTTTTGTGGGGCGATGGACATTAAAGGTAATAAAGAAGTAAGTCATGTCGATTTTAAAGTGCTAGGCATTAGGGGACAAAAGAACAAGTAGAGCAGAGTAAGGGAGATTTGGGAGCACTGGGTGGAGTGAGGTTGTCGTATTAAACGGGGTGGTCCGGGCCAGGCTCATTAGGAAGATGCCACTTGAAGAAGAGCCTGGAGATGAAATGAACAGGCAGATATCTGTGACAGTGTGCCAAGCAGAGGAAAGTGCCAATGCAAAGGCCCTGGGGCAGATGGTACTCAGAATATTGTAGGAGTAGCAAGTTTTAGGAGTGGCAATGTGAGGTAGAAGGATCATGAGATACTAGAGATGGTACTAGGAGACCAGAAGGGGGACATTGGAGAATTCAGACTGGAGGCGTGGCAGGATTTGACTTACATTTAGAAAAATCACTCTGGCTAGTGAGTGGAAAACAAACTGCAGGGAGCAAGAGTGGGAGAAGGGACAGCGGTCAGGAGGCAAGCGCAATATTCCGGGTGAGGGATGGTGGCAACTTAGATCAGTAGGTAGCAGTAGAGGTGGTGAAAAGTGGCCAATTTGGGATATATTTTGAAGATAGAGCTAACCATAATTTGAGAGGGATTGGATGTTGGGTACGAAGGAAGAGTAAAAGTCAAGGGTGATTCCACACTTCTTGGCCTGAGCAACTGGAAGGATAGAGTTGCTGTTAGCTGAGAAGGGGAAGGTTGTAGGAGAAATTCGTTTGAGGGTTAGTCGGGAGGGCAGCTTTGGACATGTCAAGTTTGACACGTTTATTATCTGTTCCAAGTGTAGATGGACACGTTGCCTGTCAAATACAAGTTTGGAATTCAGGGGAGAGGACCTGGCTGAAAATTGGAATCGTTAGCTTACAGTGTTTAAAGCCATGGGTCAAATTAATTTTTAAAAGTGAGAGAAAAATATAGAGATAAGTAAGACGGTCTCTCTCTCTCGCTCTCTCTCTCTCTCTGTCACACACACATACACACACACACACACACACAATGTATCCTATCAGATTCTTTCTTATTCTAAAAATATAAGCACTACTACTCCCAAATGAGCAAGCTTATTTACGACATGAAGTCTAATTATCCCACGCTGCATCCCTACAGAAGCTTGTGGCTTGCTAAAGGCTTGCATGAACAAGCTTTGGAAAAAATTCCTAAGCGTTTTGCCAGGTAGAGGTGACAATGCAGACTAGAATTTGAGCAAATAATTTCTGCAATTGAAAATAGCTGGTTGCCGCAAGTTTCAACTAAAGACATGGAAAATACAGAGCCAAAGAAAGGTTCAGGAGAAGTGGCCGAGGAAGTGAATGAATAAATAAAACTGTGACGTTTTGACTCAGAGGAAACCACTCCTCCCTGCCGCCCTTGAGTGCTTTAAGGCCCAAGAAGGGATGGGAATCCCAAGAGATTGTGCCCAGGTGTTTCCAGGATTATACCACTTCCTCCTTCCCCTCCCTTCCATTTACTTTTCATTCTAGAATAGATCTTCTGCCATGCTACCATGCTTAAACAGTGGAGTACATACAAGTTACCGTGTAGGAAAGAATGTTAACTAGCCGAGTGCAGAATCCACTTATTTGGCCAGGTTGCTGTGCCACTGTGACTCTGCTTCGCCCTCGTTTTCTCAAATGACTGCCGACTTTATTCCTAGGGGCTGGAGAGCTATTTGGAATCCATCAATGACTTATTTGTTGTCAGGGTGTAATCTCCCCTTTTTTGAATTCTTCTGAAGGACTCTTTGCCCTTTCCCAAAGTCCAGTTTCAAAAAGAAATATTAGGGGGTGACCAGTTAGCTCAGTTGGTTAGAGCACAGGCTCATAACACCAAGGTTGCCGGTTTGATCCCCACATGGGCCACTGAGCTGCGCCCTTCACAACTAGATTGAAACAACTACTTGACTTGGAGCTGATTCCTGGAAAAACACACTGTTCCCCAATTTAAAAAAATTTTTTTAAATCTCTTAAGTGGGGCTGGCCGAGTGGCTCAGTTGGTTAAGAGCTCGCTCAAGAGTTTGAGCTCTGAGCAACAGCGGTTCGAGTCCAGCCAGAGCTGAGCAGCCGCTGAGCTGCCAACAGGTAGCAGGACGGCTCAGCTAAAAAAAAAAATCTCTAAGTTATTTTTCACACGCTCTACTGTAATTAAACCTTTACTTATGGTCGTTACTCCACTAGACATACCGTATTTCCCCATGTATAAGACGCACCCTTTTTGAAAAATTTGGGGTCTTATACAGTGGTTGTAGTTTTTTTACTTGCATTTCCTGCAAGTGATGAGAAGTTGTATGAATTTTATGATGAATAAAACGTGAGTTCAATAACTTTATGTAATACATTTTTTTCAAATTTCAGGCCCCAAAATTAAAGTGCATCTCATACATGGGGAAATACAGTAAGCCCATTAGCCCCCTGAAGAGGTGGGCTGCCTCTGTCCTGTTTATTACTGTGTCTCCAGCTCCTAACAGAATGCTTAGCACATGGAAGGTTCTAACTGAATGGATGAATAGAAATGACGCGAATCCTGTGTCCACACAAAAGAATACCTCTTTGAAAGTTAGTAGCTTCATGCTCCTCTGCCAACCCAAGATTTTATCACATCATAGGCGTTTACACATAAGTTGAAGTAGCCAATGATTTATAAGGTAACACAGTGTGCCAATGCATGCCAAACGGATGATTAATTTCCTCAGCTATCCATAGCAGAGCCTAAAATAAGTCTTTCAATTGATTACATACGACCAGCCAGTGTACACCAGAGAAAATGATGGAAAGGGTACAGCCAAAGCTGTGATGTTGCCATGATGATGCCAAGTGATGATCATACTTTTTCACTACAATCTTGGTGCATGGTACATGAACAAAACAAATCTCACTTCCATTTCTGGATTTCTTAATAATCTAAGCTGTGAAAATGTGTTCCTTTTCTGTCATATTAACTGTTCTTCTCTCTCATACGTTCTCCAGCCTCCCTTTGTCCAGTGTTGAGCTGAAGTTTTCATTGCTTATTCTCTGTGCACTTTGGCATTACCTCATGGTTTCCTGACTCCTGTGAGAGAAGTCAGCGTCAGAAGTGGGGTTTTGCAGAGATATTTCCTTGTCCTTTCTTTTCCTTTCCAGCGTCAAGCAGTATAAACAAAGGCAAGGTTATCACATGTATCCGAGAGCTGCCAGGGAAAAGCAGGAGCCACAGTTATCAAAGTTGGAAACTTTATGAAATATGCTTTTGTCTCCGTTTTTGTTGCGCTCAATCAGATCAACAAGTGTTGGCTAAGTGTTGAGCGTGGTTTCCTGTGGGATTGTGTAAGGCCTTGCAGGACAATAAACGTTTTGGGGGCACTGAGTAATGTAGCCATTTCTGACCCAGCAGCCGGGAAAATGTGAGACAATTCGCTACTGCTGGAAGGAGGACGGCTGGGGCTGGGTTCCTGCAGGAGCACATTAACTTCACCGCGGTGGACCCTGGCGGCGGAACAAGACAAAAATGGTGCGTCTTAGCGGCAAGTGGCTATGCAATGTCATATCCTACAGGAACATAGGTTTGGATCCGGGTGTTGTAGAGGCTGAAGTTCACAAAATTCGGGGAGCCTGCTTTGAAAAATTACTATGAAATTATGAGTATGAAATTGCTGGGGTTCCTCTGGAGACTTTGGATGGGACCATGTTATCTGGGGGCCTGCTATAGTTTCACTGTAAATTCCCCCTGGCTTAAAATCTTGTTGGGGAAGCCGTCAGGTTGTGTGTATATTACCACCACCTGGATCTAGCTTTGTGTTGTTTCCTTTGAGTTTTTCCCCTGTTCTTTAGGCTTTGCCCTTCCATGACTTTTCTTTTCTTTTTAAAGTTTATTGGGGTGACAGCCATGACTTTTCATATTGGCTTCAGAACTGCGTCTAAAAGGCACAGAAGTATTAGTCGTACCTTCTTTTCTCTATGTTTTTATGATGTTATTTTAGCTACAGACGTTTGCTCTTAGGTTTCTGAAGTCTCCCTAAATCAGAGGCTTAGGGGTGTTTTAGATGGAGATAGAAAGAAGGAAGGGAGGCAAACCACACAGCTGCACCCACATCCACATAATTTTGAAAGTTCTTGTGGACCCTGATGGTTTCCTTGGATTTACAAAGTAGTTTACTAAATTGTGGTCTGGGTCAGTGCTTTTTGAACTCTCCTATGCATACGGATCACCTGGGGATCTCAGGAACAATGCAGATTCAGATACAGTAGGTCTGGGATGGGAACTGAAACTCGGCATTTCAACAAGCTCTCAGGCGGTGCTGCTGCTGGTGGTCCAGGGACCCCACTTTGAGTACCATCCATGTAGTGTTGGTTTGTAAGAAACCTGGTGGCAAAATACAGACAATAAGGGGCTGGCTTGGCCTGAATTTAAGGTAACCAGTTCCAGGGTTGAAAGCTTGTAACAGACCTATGGAGGAGGTGTTTGTTGACTAGAGAATACATGGGGAGCCTTCCTGCCTCCCCTTCTCTCCTATTCCCAGGAGCTTGGGGCAGCAAGGTGAGGACTGAAATTTGATACTGAGGGTCATTTCATTTTTAAACTTCGCTATGATCTTTTGTAAAACTTTGCCTACAAAGTAATGAGGGGAAGGGGTACGGGTTTCTGGAACATCTACTAGGGTGCTAGGCATTGTACTGCCATTTTCTCTTGAGCCCTACTAACCCTCTGAGGTGGTTATTGTTGTACTCCCCTTACAGATGGGGAAGCTGAGGTTTTGCAGGGTTAAGTAACATGCCAGGTTGCATGGAGGCAGAACAGATTTGAACCCACCAAAGCTTGGTGCTTTTGCACACATCAACCTGTATCCCTTAAGCAGCGCTATGTGTTCAACTAATTCAGCAAAAGGTATTAGGACATGGACTTACCACTTTTGACTTTTTTCCTAAGGAAGGTGCCCAGAGGAGTGCCCTGGGCAAAGGGGAGGGAGCAGAAGGAAAGAGGTGGCTGAAAAGAAGGGCTTAGAAAAGCTCTGTGGGGTACTGAAGATAAACTTCACACCTAAAGCAAAGTCTAGCTCCAACAAGAGTGGCACTGGAATTCTTGCGAATTCTTGCCTCATTGATGCAAAAATGGCCTTCCCAAAATGTCTGGTTTTCATAAATCCATTTTGGAGCAATTAAGGTATGGCGTTTCAAAATGAGAATTTGAGTGTCGACATTAAGGGATGTATGTCAATATCATGCCAACGCACTTGTAACTTTCTCTCTCCTGCATAACAGGTGACACAGGGATTGGACAGGTTCTGTGGCGCTGGTGTTTGTCTTTAGCATCTTAAGAGTTATATTTCTGAGACACTTTACCTGATTCTGAGTTACGCTTTTTGTCCCTGTTTACTTTACCATTATATTTTGTTCAGTTACTTAGCAGGAAGATAAGCAGACCTGGCCTTCAGCAAATATTTGTCACAGGCCAAGTTTGTCCCTTTCAGAGCCCCTCACTTGGAGTACCTTCCCCTCTCCCCCCTCCACTGCCCTCCCACGACATGGATTATTTCAATATCTTGACACCTATCAAAACCTTTAGCTAAATGACATGTGAAGAAAGAGAGGATAACTAAATCAAGTGAAGGAATAAGGAGTTGTTACGCCCATCTCTCAATTCTAAAGACTAAAACCTTAAAGGCATCATTCTGAGCCAGTCAGGGAACATATTTTTGGTTAAGGGAATAGCCAATGACCCCATTTAACTATATATGCCTTTCTTCCTTCCTTTCCTGCCCCAACCTTCTGCACCACTTACTTAGAATGCATTCCAGCTTCTGATTTGTATGTTCTTACTTATTTTCAAAATGTGTGTAGAGTTTTGCTATTTAACACTGCCTTGGAGGTTCCTGCTGAAAGATTATTTATAAGTCACATCTTTCTGATATTTCCAATAAAAGGTGGTTTGCATGGGTCTGGTAAGACTCAAATGTATGCCTAGTTCTACCAGACAGCATGCCTCAGCAAGGCTGTAGTGTGATTAGCTGAACACATAGGTCTCTTTTAGTCTACTTATTGCCATGATGGTGTGGACAATGCCCCCAAGCAGGACGCCAGAAATCTGGCTCCCTAGCCTGTGTCTCTCAGGTCACAGCTTTACAGTTCTAGCTAAGTCGCTCGGGCTGCTGGGCTCAGTTAGTGCATCTATAAAATGCAGTAGGATTCCTACCAGCTTTGATAGCCTATAGCTGCCTTCGTATATTTAGGTTAGAGCCTTCTGTGATTAGGAGGGTTACACAGCTGGCAGCATGTCCTTCTCTAACATTAGCATCGTGGTCAAGAATGTGGGCTGTGGAGCTAGGCTGCCTAGATTCAAACCCCAGCTCCCTCACACTAGCAGTATGTCCTGGACAGTTTACTATCTATCACAGCTTCCTCAGCTCTAAGCAGGGAAGGAGGTTGCAACCTGCCTTATAGGGTGACTTTGTTACAACTTTCCCCACAGGATGGGGGTGTTACGGCCTGCCGCACAGGGTGGCTGTGTACCCCACAGGATAGGGTGTCACAACCTATCCCATAGAGTGGGGGTGTCATAACCTACCCAATAGGGTGGCTGCAACCAGTAAATAAAAGCATATTTTTAAGGTGCTTTAAATAGTGCCTGGCACATGGCGAGTTCTCCTTAAATGTTAGCTAGGATTATTAGTACAATCATTTGTATCCTTCAAGGTCCAATTTTAATGCCCTCCCTTCCATAATATCTTTCTTGATTATCTTAAGAAAGCATGTTTTTCCTTCCTCAGGCCCTTAGGAGCAAAAACAACAGACTCTGCTCTGGCACTTGACTTTACGTGACTTCAAGTCAGAAAACTGAAGTGTAAAGTAGGCAAAGGCTTGGTCAGGGTGACACAGCTCACAAATGACAGTCCTGTCACCTCCGCCAAGCCTTCTGAGTCTACCACCACAGCAACCTTGCATATTAATTAACTATGAAACCCAGCTCTCGTACCTGTTTGTTGTCACTCAGGGCACACTGGAGACTCAAACTCAAGTGTGCTAAATAGACTGCAGAGTTGAACTCCTTACCCTCACGATATCATTTCCTTAGAAATGCTAAGTATCCCTAGTGATTCCAAGTCATGTTAATTCAACATGCATCCTTTATGTATGCTATAGGTGCGTGTATACTGGCTTCCTTATAGAAAATACTATATTGATTTCTGCCAGTTTTTTTTTTTGCCTCCCCTGTATTTTAATCTCTTTCTAGTTTCATGTGCTTATGGAAATAGGCAGGCTGGCTATTTGGTAAGCAAATTGATGTGTCTATTCTATGTAGGTGATAATATGAGATTCCAGCCAAATCCCACCAGCACCTCTGTGGAAATAGAATTCTGGTTAACACTGACTAGCTTTAGGATCTCATTTTATTTTGAAAGTTAGTTTTGTTTGTTTGGGTTTTTTTTTTACCTTTCCAACTGAATGTCCCTTAAATAAGTGTAAGCAGAGTCGAGTTTTAAATAAGTGTAAGCAGAGTCGAGAGTCTTGGGACAGGCATTTGAGTCAGCAGTGGTACTACTTAGTCATTGCTGACTATCACCTCCTATGCCAAGGGAGACACTAGATTCTAATAGAAATTAGAATCATACCTAGTCTAGCAGAAGACAGAAGTACAAGGAAGGGACAGAAGCAAATAAAAGGAGAAAGGCAGGTCCAAACTTGAGCAGGAACCAGGTATCATCTTAGAAGAAACTGATCTGAAGATGACAAAAGCGTGAATCATCTAAACAGGGTTCTTCAAATTGGTTCAGAAGCATGACAGTCCAGCTTAGGGAGTGGAACTTTAAAGGACTTCAAAGACGCGTGGCTCTGAATGTTTGTTACGTGAGAACAAGAGATTACAGAGCCATATGCAGAGTATGCAAACTCATGTTTGTGAAAATAAACACATGCATGTATATATTTGAAAAAATCTAAAGGTATATTCACTCAAATGTTAAGGTTTTCTTTTTTCCTTTTGCTTGTCTGTAGTTCTTGGTTTTGTAGAATAAGTATATCACATGCAATTCTAAAAATGAGCCCCAAAAGCCAAAAAATTCACAAAGGGCAGGATTTTTTAATCAACAATTTTGTTGAACTCTGAGAAATTATACTGCTTCAGATACAACAATGTGTATGAACGCTTGGAGATTCATTAGAGAATGTGCTTGTGGAGTTCCTATCTTCCTTGCCAGTCAATATTCTTCCCTTCAATAGACCCAAGCAACTTTGTGAATTTCATTTGTTGATGCTTTCTGTGACTCATCATTAATATTTTTAGGTAAAATTGCCCCACAAAACAAACTTTAATGTGATGAATGTGAACGTTCTACAAACAGAAGTGTGTATCATCACGCGGGACTGGGAAAGGCTGTGTATTACATTGAACACTGGGGTTTGCATTTTTAAAACAGTGTTCTTAATGTTACAAATTGACTCAGCATTTGAAAAATTTTTGAAAAGTAAACTTATTCCACTAACCAGATCTATTTAACTAGCACTCTGTTTTGAGAAGTAATGTATTAGCTGTGGATATAAAAGATATTTGACAAGCTTTCAGTTTTCTCTTTTTGCTTTGTTAATCAATTTTTTAAACATAGAAATGTAAAAGGCAAAAGTGCCCTACAACTCCACCCAAAAGGGGACCTTAATGAACAAACAGTAGACCTTCCATAGTTTGTTCAATAAGTCTCCAAGCAAATTCTCTTCCAGCCATAGATGTTGGGTGTAGAAAATGATCTTATCTGAACAGGCGTGTGTGTAGGTTTTATAATGGAGGCAAAGGTGAAAGGCAGGTTTGCTACCTGCCTTCCCAGGTCCAGCTGGGTTTACTGCACCCTGATCTCTGCCTGGTCTCCGAGTTCAGGGCAAAAAACCAGTGGCCATGGTAAATAGCACCCATTGTGCTCAAAAGAAACCCATTCTACAATACTTTCGTGAAAGAATTATACGGTACTTTTTTTCCTAGATAAAACAATACGCAAAGCAAAAAGTGGCCAAAAACTCTATCATATTTAATGGATAAGATTTCTACTACTTCTGCCTATAAATAAATGATGCCCTTGGAGAACATTTGAGGGATTGTCTTCTGATCTATGTAAATAAATAATAAAAGCTGATTTTCTTGATTCCCATTTCTAGAGTGGTGTGGTCTACGTCAAGAGGGAAGCTGGCAGGGCCTGACTGTGGTCCGTTCAATGCTAAGCTGTGTTTCTTAGTCTCCTTTTCTTTCCACTCCTCTGCCATCATGGGCCCATCATGGTTCTGGGCCAGTGAGACGTGCCTGTTAGTGATTGGACAGGTTCCCTTGGCATCTGCCTCCATCCAGACTGGGCAATGCCCATGTGGGTGCTTCCTGATCCAGAGTGATAAATAGATGCAAATATCTTCTTTTTAATGCATGACCCTGGCATAGCCACAGGGAATATGAGTGAGTGTGCCTCAGAGCAGTAACTTTTTGCTTAGAGCTTGAGAGTTAAAGGTAAGGACCCACAAGCACACTTTGGGCTCTCTCCAATGTAAGGTGAGTAAAGTTAATTACCTTCAGATTATCAATAAGCAAAGAAAGATAGTAATTATTGAGCACCTGACTGCTAATAGTGATGTGATTTCACGAAGAAAAGAATATACTGCTTGTGGCTTATTGCTTAAGACTACTTTTCATTATCAAACCTGATATCAGACTGAGGGTTGAAGCAAGTGTTAGAACCAGAAAATTAATGCATTTTTCAGAAATACTTTAAGTTTTCATGTTTTACATGGGAAGGAAAAGAGTGTTTTTACTTTACAAAGTACCATTTTTTTAGTTCTTTTAAATCTCTCCTTAATCATTTTCAAATGTTTTATTCTCAGAAATATTGAAAAGTAAACCCATGTTCTTTGTGTTAAAGATTTGATCTTGCTCAGGGGCTCTGGGTGTCATTTATAATGATATTAGAGTCTCATAGTGATTTGGATATTTTAGTCAAACAACTGGTCACATTAATGGAAGGAAATTCAGCTGATCAATTACTTCAGACACAGTAAACTGTCTAGAGTTGAAATTTTTAGAAGTTTGATTATATCCAATTCAATTCAACAAATGCCTATAGAATGCTTAAGGAATAAAGGAGAATTTTGATAAGGTGGTCTGGAGGGTATTGTTAAGATGCTGAATTTATGATCCAGAGGACAGATGAGTAAAATGCATATAATGCTGTAAAAAATAAACACCTGTATAAAAGTCAAAGCCAAAGCAGGAGAAAAAATGTGCAGTTATGTGTCTATTTAAGAGCCTGCTTACTTTTCCTCTATAATCCTAAGCCTAACTTTTAAAGAATTATAGTATTTATATTATCCCTCAATGAAAAGTAGTTGAATAAAAATTATGAAAGTAAAAGAGGACCTAGCTAGATGCTGCAAACATTCATTTTAATTATTTTATTTAGGACGACAGTATGGATACAAAATCCATTCTAGAAGAGCTTCTTCTCAAAAGGTCACAGCAAAAGAAGAAAATGTCGCCAAATAATTACAAAGAGCGGCTTTTTGTTTTGACCAAAACAAACCTCTCTTACTACGAATATGACAAAATGGTGAGACCCTACTTATTCCATTGTTTTTATACTATTTATTTTTTTAAGGCTCCACAAAATGCTTAATTAAAATGAAACAATATCAGGTTCCTTAGCTTATAAAGATCAACTTGCACTCAGTTATCACATTGTCTTTTCTTAACCAAGGTATGATTAATTCAAGGTACAGGATTTTAAAATGTTGGTTAACTTTACTAAGGAAAATTGTAAACCACATTAGAACAGTGGTTCTCAACTAAGGGTGATTTTGCCCCCCAAGAGACATTGGGCAATGGCTGGGGACATTTTTGGTTGTCATAATTTGGGGGGTGGGGTGTAGTGTGCTACTGGCTTCTAGTGGGTAGAGGCCAGGGATGCTGTTTAACATTTTATAATGCACAGGACAGTCCCCTGCAAAGAATTATCTGGCCCCAAATTGGGCTGAAGGTGAGAAACCCTGCCTTAACTCTATGCTGTATATAGAACTATTTCTACACTGTTGAGAATTCTATCACAGTAGAAATACTGTCATAAAATTGAAAAAAAATGGAGATGCTTTGTGGAGTTAAATCTTGATTTTTCCTGAGTACCTGAGTAGATTAACCACATGGCAGGTGATTTGAAATGTGTCTCAAGATTATCGAACAAAATTTTTAAGTGCTGCTTGAAGACTTGCTTTTGGAGGAGTATATGAGTTTGTGTCCACATCCAAAAAATATATTCTATTGTCACTGGATTTTGACTATTCTGGATGAATTGGAATGATTCTCACATGCGCATCCCATCTTCCAATCTCCCTTCCACATAGAACCTTAACTTCATGCTTTTCTTTGTGCACCGTTGTGTATCGCATGAGGCATCATATATTTTGTTTAATTCAGAAAAGAGGCAGCAGAAAAGGAACAATCGACATTAACAAAATCAGATGTGTGGAGAAAGTCAGTCTTGAGGAGCAGACCCCCGTGGAGAGACAGTACCCGTTTCAGGTAAGGGGAGGGACAACATTCCTTCCATTGGACGGTGACTCTTCTTTGAATATTTCCTATTATGAACTCAATATATCTGGGATAAATAAAGATGTTGTGAAATGATTCATTAAGACAATGGCAAGGCTTGGAACATCTCCAGATGGGAGTTGAGGAGTTTGCTAAACTTCTATCTACCCATCTGCCTTTCCTAGAGGGAGAGGAAGAAGAGTGAGCATGTTGCCCGCAGTGGCCTGACTTGCCTTGGGCTCTGACAATCTCTTTCATCAGACATCTGGCATTTCCAATGGGCTACCAGGTGCTAGGCACACTGTAAGGAATAAAATGCCATCCCTGTCCCCAGCACTTTTACAGGTCGTTATAATGCAGTGAGGGTGAGTGTTAAGGTCAAGGTCAGCCGAGTAGCTATGGCGCCCCAGGAAGCAGAAGCTTCACTCCTCATTCCAAGAGGGTAGGGAGATTTTCTACTGGAGGTGGGTTGGGAATGACACGTGGCGTTCAACAGGAAAGGCAGCGAAACAAAGAAACAGCAGCTATCAAGGCACTGATCGGTGAAACAGTATGGCAGGTTTGGAGAGCTCCAAGTAGTCTGTATGAATAAAGCAGCCCCGTGAAAGAGATGAGCCTGGCAAGGTGGGCGGGGCCACATCATGAAGGGCTTTGCACAGCATGCCACGAGTCTTCATTTTCCCCTGAAGTCTTTGTTTTAAACGGTATGCTATGGAGAGCGTGCGTACGGTACCCTTGAGAACTGGCTTGATCTAAGGTATGCCCTACTTTTATTATATCATGAATACTTACTTACCTTTCTGACCTAAAGGCAGGTGGACTGCCCTTTCGATGTTCAGACTTCTCAGTGCTAGTATGAGGGAACTGTGGCCAAAAGTGAAAATAAAATAGCAGATTGCTGAACCATCTATGCTTTCCACTGTAAAAGAGAACATTGCCCAATTGGAAGAAACCAGGGGAGCATGTGCTCATGGAAGATGCTTCAAATTCGTATCACAGGAGCATGGGGTACTCAAAAGAACAAAGGCTTTGGAGCCCCATAGAGCTCCTAGCCAGTGCTTATAGTTGTGTAACCACAGACAACATACTCAACCTCTGAGTTTATTTCTTCACTTGCAAAATGGGCATAATCATATATTTTTCATAGAGTTGAAATAGGATTAAAATAATAAAGTAGGAGAGAGCCCAGACACTAGTAGGTGTTTAATAAATGGTCTGTACCATTTACCCACAAAAGTTGAGTAAACCAGGGGAGGATCTGGGGAAGACATTGGAATCTTCAAACATTTAAACAGTATCTTAAGGAATAGCAAATGACTTATGCTGGGGATTCCTAGGTTGGGACATGACCCAAGGGAATAAGTAACAGGGAGACATATTTTTACCCAACATGCACATGAGCTACACAATGATCACAATATATGAAAATTGGCAAGGATGGCATAGGAAAAGTAAAGAACATTCCATCCCTGAAGATATTTTTAAGAATAGAACAGATAAACTGCTGTAAAGAGAGTCATGCCCTGGGAAGGTGGATGGACCAGAACACTCCTAAGACACCTGTAATATCTAACATTTTATAATTTTCTAATTCTCCAGATCTAGGGAAACACCTGCTATAATGTTCCAAAGTGTAATGGTGTCTGGGATAAAAACAAATTGCAAGGTGAATAATAAAAATCGCTAGATTTTTTCCCATTAGTTCTAGAGCTAATGGATGTTATATAAGCAAACTCAAGGTTCCTTTTGGATAACAGAAAATTTGCAGTTGTACCATGATACATTCTATCTAAATGCACCAAATCTTTTCATTTCCAGATTGTCTATAAAGATGGGCTTCTCTATGTCTATGCATCGAATGAAGAGAGCCGAAGTCAGTGGCTGAAAGCATTACAAAAAGGTAATTTTAAAAAGTCACAAAAGGGAGTCATTGGTTGAGTTCTTTTGAGACTCAGTGGAGGAAAGATATGACCATAAAAGGGCCCAATGCCAAGAGAGAATCTACTGATTTTCCTACCAGCCTCAGAGACTGTGCCGTGAGCATCCTCATTTTGCATTCTCATTGTTACATAGGGGAGGCCTGGGGATCAGATTCCCTTTCCTGCTCTGCACAGAGCTGGCTATTGTGCCTTCCCAGCAAGTTGGCGGAAGCCAGGCCACCTGCTCCCCACCCAGTGTGCTCGCCTTTACCAGGGCAAAGTCTAGGTCCTCACAGGGCTGTGTCAGGTTCTGTAGCTACTGTACTTTGGATGTTTATAGAAAGTTCTGCCTCATACTTACTAAGCACATCATTTACCAGCTACTGTGTCAAGTACTTGTAAAACATTTTCTTGGGTACCCTCTTGACAACTCTATGGAAATGGATCATACTATTCTCCATGTTTTCATATAAGAGAGTTCAAGTGACATGGCCAATGTCACATATCTAATAATGGAGGATTCATAACTCAATTATCCAAATCCAACCTTTTGCCCCATATAGTATAAATGCTAGGCTTCTGGGAAAGCTTAAGGTCAGAAACTAATGTTTTATAAACTTACCTCCTTTTGTTTTTTTGTGATTTCTGTAATAATTTCCCTTCAATTCCCATTAACAGTTGAGTTTTTTTAATGCCAGGCTTTTCAGGTAAGCTGAGCTGAGTTAAACTAAGCGAATGCTAAAGCCCACTGTTCATTGAACACCAACTCTGGGCCTAACACTGTGCCAGATGCTTTCCATACATTTTCCCATGTCCTTCTAACAAAGTAGTGTAGTTACTATTACCTCCATCCACTTCCTCGAGTCAGGGTTGTAAAGGAGGGGCAGAATTCTCCTGAGATCAAAATAAGGAATCCTCAAGTTGAATACAGAATCAAGAAGGAAAGTTGAAGTCACCCATAGACCCAGGCCTCCCCACCTGGAGACTGTTCTTGAACTATTCTCTAAGACCTTGTAGGTCTCTCTGCTGTGTTTTGAGAGAGGCTAGTTTGCTGCAGGCACAGTATTACACTCCAATATTAGAATTTCATGTCTCGGATTGCTTTGTCCTATTACCCAGGGTTTTTAAATATGCACATATTCCTAGAAAAGTAGGTTCATAAACCATTAATTCCTTAATGGAAACAGGTCAGTCATGAAAGACAAAGAATGAGAAACTCTTCTAGATCAAGGGAAACTAGATAATTAAATGCCACGTGTCATTCTGGACTGGGTCCTAGAGCAGAAGAAGATGAATCATCATAAAGGATACTATTGGAACAATTACAAAAAAATGCATATGGAAAATATATTGAGTATTGTAGCTGTTAAATTTACTGAATTTGATAATTGCATTATGGTTATATAAGGGAATGTCCGTTAACAAAAGTTATATGCTGAAGTATTTATGGGTGACATTATTTAGGTCGTATCTGTAACTTCCTCTCAAATGTTAATTGAAATACAACAATGATAAATATGTATATAATAATATGTATGTATGTACATTGAGAGAGAGAGAGAGAAAGCAAATGTGGCAAACACTTAAAATTGGTGAATCTGGGTAAAGGGTATGTGGACATTCACTGTACTGTTCTTGCAACTTTTCTGTACATTTGAAATGTTCCCAAATACAAAATGGGAGGAATGTATATGTTTATTAGAAACTTCTTTTCTTTTTGCTAAGATCTAGCCCTACCCTCCAGCCTCTTTCTACCACAAGAGGATACCATGTGCTGTCACCCACTAACATCCTTTATGGATGTGTTCTTAAATCCTAACTCTGAGCTCATCTGTATATGAGTTTTCTACTAGTTTTGGGGGGGTTTGTTTGTTTTTAAGACCGGCATAAGTTACTGTGTTATTCGCACTATATACATGATTAGACTTTACTTTTTGGCTTTTTAACTTGTGAGTGAAAGACTTACATCCTTTGGGAACCATTTACTCTTACCCTAGTTGCTGGCAAAATGAGGTTTTCATTGTTTTGTGATAACAGCGCTTACTGACTATGTTTCTTCTCTTGGGCCAATGTTTGCTCATGTTGTGTTTTCTTCCTGCCTGCTCCCCAGAGATAAGGGGCAACCCCCACCTGCTGATCAAGTACCACAGTGGGTTCTTCGTGGACGGGAAGTTCCTGTGCTGCCAGCAGAGTTGCAAAGCGGCCCCGGGATGTACTCTCTGGGAAGCATGTAATGTGACCCCAGGACTGGGGGGACCCTGGGTGGACGGTGCCTCATTAGGCCAATCTGCCACATGCCAGAACCACTTGACAGTTCAGGAAAACAAGATGTGCCACATTCATTAGCATCATGAAATTCCAGCCTCAAAGATGCTATCTGGCAAATGAAGTCCACTTCTAGGGCTAAATGAGCCATCTTTATTAAAATAATAATATTAACATCTGCCATTCTTTTACTTTATTAGTAATATTATTTAAATTTGAATGATGATCAAGCAAGAAGCTGATTATTCCCTCTCATAATTCTTCCTGGTTTAAGATAAACTCCAAATAGGTGAAATGTGGTGAACATATCACCGTGGTTCTCAAACTAAAATCATAAAGTGACAAAAACAGCATTCTTTTTAAAAATATGTCAGAGGATAAAATTTAATTTTTTATCACCATATATAACACTTTTAATCACCACATATAACAAAACCATGGATGGCCAAGATTTAGAAAGATACATTGGGTCGTCAAGAAAGTCATGACGTATTTTTCTATGTTTTTCATTGCAAAAATGCGTCATGACTTTCCCGACAACCCAATATTTAAAATGGTTTGCCATTCTGTATCTATTTGTTGATTTCTTAATAACATCTGAAAAGGGTTTGCTTTAAATGCAACCAGATTCTATCCAGGGTTATGTTACTAGGGAAATCTGCCTGAGACTTTATCCAGGGACAGAAAAGAAAGCCCACTGAGTGGCTTTGAAGGGATAATGAAGGGACAGAATTATGTTATTTTCTGTTTGTGCCCCATTTGTTCACCAGGATACTTACATGAGGCACTCGTATATATTTTACAGGTTTATCATTGTTTAACAACATGAAGTTATCAAGAAATAAAAAGGAGAACTTATTTTGGTAACAGTTTTACCAGCCTGGAAAAAAATATGCTTATATTACATTGACATCAAAGAACTGAATGAGATCAGTTATCTGATAACACTTCATAAACTGCAAAACACGCAGAGACATGAACTAGCCAAATTCACTTCATAACAGCATTGACAATTATGTTAATGTTACCGCTGGTCATTTTACAACAAAATCAATGAATATTCATTGTGTCCCATCTCAATTAGACTGCACAATGAATATTTCTTCATCTTAATTAGATCATATTGCCCTGTATATTCATGAATTATAATGATTTGATGAACTATATGAATTTACTGTATGTGGACCTTCCGTCCACTGTGAGGGGCTGAGAAGTAATTTCTCCTGACGGCATTAATCATTTCCCCCAGTTATTCAGTCTGTGGTCTAGCATCATTACACAGCAGGCCAGATTCCAGCTCTGACCTTGTCCTCACTCCCAGAAGAGCAGGAAAAAGGCCAGAAAGAGCACTGCCTTGGGATTATCTCCCTAGAATTTGTCTGGATGTCACCTGCCATGTGTCCCAGGTTCCACAGGCTCTTTGCCAGCCTCTGAAGAAAACTGCAGGCTGTAGAAGTGTTATGGCTCACTAGCAGCTGTGACATTGTCTATCTGCCCAAGTGTAACTTACCCCTTTGGCCTCCTCTGTTGAGCTACAGGGAAGCCCATGGGCACAGAAAGGAAACAGTTGAGTGTCTTTGCTTCCTTCTGTCTTCAAAATGCCCTGGACCACCCTCTTGCCAGGGTAGGTAGCCTACAAGTTGACCATACACCCCAGTTTGTTTGGGGCAGTCTCCTTCTGCAGCTGGTGACCTGGCATAATTATTAAAAGCCTGCCTATCACTGTCAGAAATGTTCCAGTTTTGTCAATAAACCATATGTCCACCCAGCTTATAAGGCATATAATAGCTTCACATTCACAGCCTGGACATCTATCTACATATATGGGTAGAAAGAGAAACCAAAAATTATCATACTACAGGAAAAAAATCCATGGGATAGGTTTGTTCCTTAGAGATGAGCTATTTATAAGCATCTTGTATGAGCCAATCAAAGAGGAATCAGATGTGGATTCTGAATCCTAGGGTCATAGGGACTACCCAATGGATTAGATATATGCTACTCAAATACAGGGTGGAAATGTGGTATAAATTAAGTTTTTAGGATATACAGAAACTTGAATTTTTTATCCGTTTCGGGAGGATATTGATCATCAATGGCAGAGGAGTGGTGTTTGAGTTGGGTGCTACACAGGAAAGCAGCAGAATCATTTCAGATGTGTCTGAATTCATTTAACCTGGACTATTGCTCACACAAGCTAGTTCTTTTGATTCCTAACATTGGATGTTTCGCTTTGTTTTCACATTCCTTCTGATATTGCTTGATTTTACTTTTCAGATGCTGATCTGCACATTGCAACCAAGGAAGAGAAACATAGAGCTCCTACCTTCCCAGACAGAGTGGTAAGTCAACATTTAGATTTTTCATAGTCAAGGTATACGAAATAAGCCAAGAATTGCAAGATTCAAGACTAGAAAATACAGGCTTCATTCAGATGCTCAGCAAAGAGAGAAAAACTGTGAGCTATCACCAGTAGCAATGGCACTATCAAATAATCAATTCAAATACAAAACCATTATACCATTTTCTATTTTTGTATTTAATAACTGGGCCTTTTTCTAACCTGTGAGCATATAAATAGGTGCTAAAAATGAGGACATGTGGGAGAAGTTCTTAAACTGGCATCAAACATAACAGGCAGCTGATCATAACAACAGGCAGCTGTTGCTAGCTGTCATTTCTCACCTACCACCAGCAGCATGGCCAACACTGCCTCAGATAAGTATGCTGGTGAGGAATGGGACCCCATGGGGCACTAGCAGAAAACAACATCATTCTTTCTCTTCATTATCCCTTCAAAGCTATTGGGTGGGTTTTCTTCTCTGTCCCTGAATGGAATCTCAGGGAGATTCCATAGTTTTCTAGTCACTCTCAGATGCCATAAAATTTCCCAATTACTAGTAGTCATGAGAACAGCCTCTAAATTTTCTCATCCAATGTTACATTCACACGAATCCAAACATCTTTTCAAGTCCCAACTTTTCCCCTTCGCCTAATTCAAGTCTGCACAGAGGGCAGCCTGCTTTTGGGGAGGAGTCCTGGAGAGGCTGAGATTTCTGACCCTTTCCGGGTGGGGGCCCAGAAAGAGCAGGTCTAATAAAAGAGAGAGAGTTATACGTGGTTGGTCCCATCATGATTTGGTAGTGGTGGCTTCTGGGTGACACAGTTTTGCAATGCTGATTCTTTATCTTATGGGAGACTTTCATGGGTTTACCACTGGGGTACTCATCCAAATGTAGCTTTATGACAGAGGGAACATCTTGACCCTTAGCTCTTGAGTTTATTGCCCTTAACTTTACTACTGAGTCAATTCACCAATCTTGGGCAGCGTTCCTTTCAAGATGGCTCCCAGCCAACCCTCTCCCAAGGGTTGGATTGGCCTACAGGAAAACAAACAAAACCTTGACTTTGGTTAGTAAAACTGTATGTGGCTTGCTCTTGCAGTACAGGCTGCTGCTCTCTTGTGCCCTGTTTTCTTGGGTTCATAGCTATAGCCTCCTGCTCTTTGGCTTCCCAAGCAGGTGTCGGCCTCCTCAAGTGCCAGGAGACACATAAAATGGCCTCCCATTGGTTCTCTGGACGCTCACCTGAAATTAAGGGAGTATCTCTACCCATCCATCAGCTCTATGGTATCTTGGGTAGTTATGTTCAGCTACACACATTTACACGTTTTTACTTAGCTAGAAAGATAGAAGTAAGTACAATATATTTCTTGTGAACCAACATGAAGGACAAAAAGAAATCTATTCTTATTATAGGTTGAATTGTGTCCCCCAAATTTCACATTCATCCAGAACCTCAGAATGTGATCTTATTTGGAAACAGGGTCTTTGCAGATGTGATGACCTAAAGGCTGAGATGAGATCATACTGGATTAGCATGGGTCACAAATCCGACAACTGGCATCCTCACAACAAGATGACAGGTCACAGAGACACACAGAGAAGAAGGCCATTTAAAGACCTAGGCAGCGATTAGAGTCATGCCACCATAAGCCAAAGAATGCCCAGAGCTACCAGAAGCTGGAAGAGGCCAGCAAAACTTCTCTCCTTGAGCTTTGAAAGGGAGTATGGCCATGCTGAAGCCTTGGTTTTGGACTTCTGGCCTCCAGAACTGTGAGAGAATAAATTTCTGTTGTTGTAATCCACAGGTGTACTAATTTGTTATGGCAACCCTAGGTAACTAATACAATTATTAAGGTTTAGGGTTTTATTTTGTTATCAGCGATATTGCTGTTTTGATTTGGATATATGGTCGAGTCCTGAAGCTTGAAAATTATGGTCCTGTGAAACACCTAAGAGCAGTGTCCAGACTAGGCAAATCTATAAGGGCAAAGGTCAATTAGTGGTTGACTGAGGCAAGCATGGGGATGGGAACTGGCTAAAAATGGGCACGAGGGATCTTAGAGGGGTGATAGAAACATACCTATTCAGACTAAATTATGGTGACAACTAGCCAAATCAATTTACTAAGTCACTGAATTCTATACTTATAAAGGGTGAATTTTATGATACATAAATTATAGTCCAATAAAGTTTGTTTTAAATCTAAGAGCAGATGATAATTTTGGAGCTGGAAACCATTGCATCTAGTCTCTGGCACGGAATTCTTAGGGAAATGTGTACGAGTAGAAAATTGTCAGTCAGGTAAATCAGTGGCCAAGGTCTGTTTTGATTATAAGCTGCCCTCAGGGATCAGGGATCAGAGAGGGTATCTGGAAAAGTAAGTTTTCCTTTGTCTTGTTTTTACCAGAGCATTTGGTAGAGAACTTACTTTACTGAGCTGAGGAAAATAAAAATCTGCTTTCTAGTTGTTCCGTTCAGATTTCCAATTAGGGAACTTTCTACTGCGTTTATCTTTGGAGAGAACCACCCCATAGCTCATAAGTAGCAGTATACTGCATAACTAAAATGTCCAGGATGCTAACCCCTGGACAAAAGTAAAATACAGTGTGAAAAAATTAAATTCAGTGCTTATTATATATATATATATATATATATATATATATATATATATATATGTATAGTTTATGTGAGCTTTTAATTGAAGTATAACATACACTTAGAAAAGTATACAAGTCCTAAGTGTTCCGCTTGATGAATTTTCATAAACTGAGCACATCTCTATAACCCACACTCTGATTAAGAAACAGAACATCACAGGGCCCCAGGGATGCCCTCATGTTTCCTTTTCCTTACTACATCCCACCCAGGGTAATCACTACCTTGATTTATAGCAGCATAGATTATTTCCCTGGTTTTGACCTTTATATAAGTGGAATCATAAAGTATGTAGTCATTTATTTTCTGTCTTCTTTTGTTCAATTTATGGGATTTGCCCATTTTTTAGTATGTGGTTGTAGTTTGTTCTCATTGCTGTATAGAATTCCATTGTCTGAATATACCTTTGTATTAGCTTCTTATTTCTGCTGTAACAAATTACCACAGATTTAGTGACTTAAAGCAACACAAGTGTATTCTCTTACAGTTCTGAAGATCAGAAATCTAAAATGGGTCCACATTGCTATGTTCCTTTTGGAGGCTTTAGGGGAAAATCTATTTCCTTTCCTTTTCCAGGTTCCAGCGGCCACCTATACCCCTTTGGTTCCTGGCCCATTCCCCCATCTTCAGGGCCAGTAGGGTAGCATCTTCTTTCCTCTGTGATCTCTGCTTCTATTCTCACATCTCCCTAATCTCTGACCTTCTTGTCTCCCTTTTATAAGGGCATTTTTTATCCTGGGCCTACCCCAATAATCCAAGGTAAACTTCCCGTCACAGGATACCTAATCACATCAGTACAGTCCCTCTTACTGTGTAAGGTGATATCCTCATGGGTTCCAGGGACTAGGACATGAACATCTATGCAGGGACATTATTTAGCCTACTACAACTACAGTATGTTTACTATTTTATCCTTTTAATGGGCACTTAGTTTCCAGTTTTCATCTAATTGAAATAATTCTGCTATGAACATTCTTTTACATGTCTTTTTAGTTCAGGGTTGGGTATGTATATAGACTTTCTAGGGTACTGGCACTTTCAGCCTTAGTAGGTTCTGTAAACAGCTTTTCAGTATGGTTATACCACTTCATACTCCAACCAGCAAACTACGAGAGTTCCAGTTGCTCTATATTTTTACAATGTTTAGTATTGCGCTCCCTCTCCCTCTCCCTCTCCTTCTCCCTCTCCCTCTCCCTCTCCCTCTCCCTCTCTCTGTCTCTCTCTGTCTCTCTGTCTCTCTCTCTCTCTTTCTCTCTCTCTCTCTCTCTCTCTCTCTCTCTCTCTCTCTCTCCCTCTTTCTGTCTTTTTCCCTCCCTCCCTCCCCTTCTTTTTAATTTAAGGGCTGATACACTTTGGTTGTTAGTTATCAGTACATTAATCTGTGCCTCACTGTGATATTTTAAAATCTCTTATCCTCCAAAGCCCAAGATTCCTCGAGCAATTCCTATTTTCAAAATGGAGGAACCATCTTCAAGTACCACTCTAGCCCAGTATGACAGTGATTCAAAGAAAAACTATGGCTTCCAGCCAAACGTCAATATGCCGTATATTCCAAGAGAAGACTGCCCTGACTGGTGGCAAGTAAGAAAACTGAAAAGGTAAACCTCAGCTTTCAGTCTTGCTGCCCAGCATGTAGAATAGACATTCTCTCACTGCCTTGGGCCTCAGCGTCAAAGCTACCCACACAGACCTTAGCTGAGGCAGGGCTGTCCCCTCAGAAAATTTGCAGCGCTTGAGCCAGTGGCCCCACTGGGACTGAGCAGCATGGTGTTTCCATTTAGACTATCCAACCTAATGATCCAAGTAATGCTTGAGCATTTCATTCCCTCCTTTCTCTCCTCATTCCCTCAAAAACGCCACATTCCAGAACTCTGAATCTTTAAAATATACCTTTTATATGAGAGACCTTTGAGTGGACTTTTGTAATATGCTTTGGCATCACTGGCCAAATGACGAGCAGTATTTCAAGCAAGAAGTGGCTTGGCTCCTCAGGACATACAAGTATACCTTGGCCTCTCCTGACGTGATTAGTCTCCTCAGGTTTTTGAGCCAAAATATGCTACCTAAAGCCAAAATTGAAACGATCTTGAAGGCAGTACATAAATTGTGTAAATATCTGGGGTCTGGCACCAAGTGGGCCCACACTTCCAGGGTACAGATGTCTGTCTTTCCCCACAATGAATACAGAGCACCTCCCTGGCTCACTATGTATCAATTTTTTTTGTTTCTCCCTTGCCCTCTTATTGTTTTATTCTTTCCATCCTCATTATTACCTAAAGGAAATGCTTCACTGTACCAGTAATACAGCCTCAGGGCCATATGGAACTTGAAAGGACGTAAGTGTATTCTTGCTGCTTGTCTTCTGTAAAGCAAACCACGGTACATTTCATTGCAAAGTGGAGCTCGAATTCAAGTGTATTCATCTACAGCTGGTGCCTGGGGGGGTGGGGTACATTTGCCTGCAGCCAGTGTTCTTGTGGAAGGAGACAATCGATAAGCCCAGATCCAAGGAGGGTAGATGTCAGGTCAATTCTGTGCAAGGTCCCCGCCCTGCCAGAAGCCCCAGTAATTCATTGAGAGAGGTACAAACTAACAGACCAATATTCAAATAAGTAGTCAGCACTATTTATTCACATGGGTTTGCTGCAGAGCTACCAACTCACAGATTGCCAGGTCCTATCTTTATTTAGAATGTAGCTATTTTGTTCCCCATGGATTTTTGCATTGATTTTTATTTTTTAAATAGTAAAACACTATCTTGAGTACTGAGTTTTTTTACACCCCCTTAGACTGTGCACCCAACATTTAGCCCCGACCCTGGATTTTTCCCTAGAATTTCAGAAAGCTAGTTATCTGGACAAGGGATCAATTCAGACCTCTTAGTGTGAGTGCATTACATCATCTGTGAGTGAATTATGAGAATTGCTGAAAGGCCTTCCTGGAGCTTGAATGTTAAAAATGCAGCCGTGATTCTCAGCTCATATCAGTAGATATCACTTTTTAACAACTTTGCCATTTATACTACCTTCACCTGAGCTGCTTTTTAATCTTTGTGGTTTTTTTCTTAGTAAAATAATCCATGCTCCCATTAAAGCATTCAAATGTTGCAGAATCTGCAGTGTACATTCCTCTAAAAATGTTTTCTATGCACATGTTATGCAAAGAGAGAATTTAAAAATCACTCTTCTTTGGCACTTGTTCTTCTCATTTAACATCTTGGACATTTTCCCCATTTGCATACATGAGGACAGACTTACTTACAAATTTTAAAATGTTTCAATTGTGGTAAGACATAACATAAAACTTACCATCCTAGTCATTTTTAAGTATACAGTTCAGTCATGTTAAATACCTTCATGTTGCTGTGCAATCTACCTGACTATTTTGAATGTTGATATAGTAGTCCATTACTTGGATAAATCTAAGAGAGGCACTATTGATGGCCATTCTCCATGTGTTCTAAAAAAACAACAAAACAAAAAGCTAAATTACTTAGCATTTTTAAATAAGAGTTTTCTTCTGAAGATATGAAGTAAAAAAGCTATGCTAGTGGGCAAGGCTCTTTGGGAAGGCAGAGACGAGGCACCCCTGGAAATGGAGCCAGAGAGGCATTTCCTTGTTAAGGAAGCTTGTCACTATGAAGTGTGGTTTTTGAATAAGAGCCTGCGATATGAAGGCAAACAGGAAATAGGTCCAACATTCCAAATAAAACAAACTTTGAACTTGGAGAGAGAGGTACTTCCTCATGCTCTGCTCCACCCAAAATGAAAGAGAGAAAATGGTGAGTGGCAGAGAGTGATGAAAATCCAGCCTATCCATCTGTGTCTACATGGAGTTGAAAATTCAGTATTTTCAAGACTTCATTGTAATCACCACAGCAAAAAAGAAAATAACTTATTGTAAAATATATGTGGCAGAATGCTTGCATATCTACAAGAAAATCAGGGCAAACCCAGTCAAGATGATCTATTAACCTAAGTTTTCTACTGTTTGAGGTTATTATGAGCCATTAGTAACAATTCACTTTTATTTAGGAATAAAGTCTAACTACTGCTTTTTAGTGGAGTCCCTGCAAGGATGAAAATGTGAAAATGACTCATTAAATTTCCAAACCAAGAGAAACGTATAGGTCAAAATGTTGAATAAAGCTAAAACATATCTAACAAAATTACTTTTGTCATTTAGCATTTATAAATAAACAAATTTATGACCTTTTTTTTGTAGCAGTGAAGATTTCACCTGCAGTAGCCAGACAGAAGGAAATGTTGTGACTCACAACACCTCAAAGATATCATGGTATGTCAAATTCAGATAGTCCTTCATGCCTAGGATTTGCTCCATTTGCAGTAAAACTAACCAAATTTGCAATAATTCTGCAACTAGACTTTACACTGAAAGTAAATCTAAGTGTCCCAAATCCATGTAGTTTGCCTCACTGAACCCTTAAGTTGGTCTGAATCGATGATTTATGGGTTGCCATTTTCCTAACACTAACTTTTGCTCTCCACCCTTCACGATGCACACTGGTGTTAGCATGAACATTCACGTACCTGGCTCGGGCACCTCTAGCAGGAGGAAAAACAACCTCAAGTCGAGTAACTCTTCTCTAAGAATAGCTCTCTACACAACCCGAGATTTTTTTTTACAGTACACTATAGCTCTCCCTGAAGGAGCCATGTTCATCAATTTCATGAGCCACTCTTCTGAGAGACTCAAAGAAATCCATGTTCCTGGAGACTTCATAGGGACTTATACCAAACAGCCATTTTCTTATAAAACCGGACATGAACTCAACTTTTGAGCGACTCTCCCTTCACTTTGCTGATACCTTCCCAAGTGCAAAAAGGGAAACCTAACAGCTAAATTTTATTTACATGGATGAAAAGCAGGGTGGGATTTGATATCACACTGCTAGGTACTTGGATTATTTCTTGGTGGTTTTTGTATTCATGTTGTCTCTTTTCTTCTTCAGGGGATTCCCTGAGTCAAGTTCATCTGAAGAAGAGGAAAACCTGGATGACTATGAGTGGGTTTTGAAAGTCCTCTGTGTTCCTCTAAAACTAGATATAGATGTTTCAATCCTATTCTTCCCCAAAAGGCATTAAAACAGATGGCTCACATTTGCTCAGGAAGCTATCTTACATGGGTAAACTTATGTGAGGTCCTGGGCCATTTATCTGGATGATGGGTGACAATGAGCTGGGTTGTTACTAATGAAAATATTTTCCCCCATCTGGATTATCTAAATTGGTTGTGCATATTCATTAGATTTATCATATACCTGGTGTCCCCGTCATTTCACTTTGTCTTCATAGATACAGCATATAACATTTCTGCTGATTATTTCTTTCCTACAGGCCTCCCTCCAGGGTGATGGCTGAAGGCTCTTATTAGCATTGAGTCCAATTTTTGAAGTTATTTGTGAAACAGTAATTTTACAAGTAGCACAACTGAGACTTAAACATGACCGCATTTATGTTGAGAGATTCCTATTCCTAGGGTGACCTTATCATTTGACATCCAAATTAGGACAGAGAGAGCATACTATTGACAGAGAGAGTGTGCTATTAAATATTACACCTGGACATCAGGCATTAAGTGGATTCTTCTAGCCAAATAAGAATGCATGCTCATCCCAATTATATGGAGACAGGCTGGTCTAAGTGTCTGTTAAGGTCCTTGCCAACATCTAAGATTCTATCATCCTACAAATAAGGACAAATAAGTCTCCTGGACTTAAAGACTGGTGTTAAGGCGAGGTGGGAGTAATAGGGCATACTGCACCCCTCAGACACCTGCTCCCCAATAGCAACCAATTCACTTGAACACTAGGACTATGCATATTGCTAGTTCTTCCATTGTATGAGCACTATGTTATTAATTAATTGGCCCTAAGTGCAGTGAGAGCTTTTATAAAGTATGTGTCTCTGTTTGCACTCTTCCTCTTCGTTCTAACCCAACCTGGCCGTCGGCATACCTGTCACATTGGGTCAGACCTGCTGTACCCTCCACCCCTTCACAGCCTGGCCTCTTCACCACCCTCTAGCTTCCCTTTAGTCCTACCTTCTTCCCCAACATCTGCTCTCAGGAAAGCATCTGATGGAATAATTCAAACTATGACATAAAAGGCTCAGACCAGCACCAAAATTAGCCAGAGAGAATTGCACTTCAACAGAAGACAAAGACTTAAAGCAACGGGAGTGAACTTCCAATCATGGATTTTAGTATTTATCATGTAGATGAATTGCAAATCTTTCTTTGATTCAGAAAGCCCACATCTGACCATGCAGACAGCCTGTGTCTCCATCGTTTCTAGATTCAATTGGTGTGTGAGAGGTGTGCATTGAGGGAAGTGACCAGGAATGACCTGCCCTCTTAAAATCCAAGAGATCAGGACCAGAGGGCTATGTGATCTGGGGCTCAGCCTTTGCACACCATGCTTGGTGCCCCATCAGTGTCACTGAAGCATGTGTTTATGGCCATAAGTTCATGAGCAATTCTATTCCATTGCCTTAAAGACTGAGGTTTAGATTGAAAATGATGCGATAGGTCTAGGCCTAAGCGCTGCTCTGACATTGAAATGCTGAAATAGTTTAAAAAAACAGCCAGATTCAGCAAAATTATGACACAAAGTGAGTGTGTGTGTGTGTGTGTGTGTGTGTGTGTGTGTGGCGGGGGAGCTTACACACACTCTCACCTTGCCTCTCTACTTATTCCTGATCATCTCTTGCTTCTGTCTCCCATAGGCATATATCCTGCATCATATTGCCTGAAGAGTCTTTGAATTAGCTATGATTAGCTTAAAATATTAATAAGATCAGTTAATGTCTCAGTGTTAATTATATATTATCTACAAGGGTAGAGTTAGAAGACATATCAAGGTCAAGCCTCATCCTAATTTTACAAGTGCAGAATTCCAAGGTCTAAAGACACTAAGTGGCTTGTCCAAAGCCATAAAACTATTTATTAGGAAGTTATGTCTACAACCCAAAACTCCAAGCTGGCACATCTGAGGCTCTTTCCACTCCATTGAACTGCCCACCAACTGATACCCTCACCCTCCTTATGGACTTCTTTCCTCCTCAGGTGTTATCTTCTAGCCAGAAGATCCTCCCAAGCCCCCAAACCCATGCCCCATCCCAGCTCCCACCCTGTTAGTTTCTTACGTGTGACATTTTGGCCAAAACCAAAAGGCTACAGATGTTGTTGATGTCACTTAAGAAACAACTCTGTGGCCTGTTGCGGTTCACATATAAAGTAAACCGTGATGTTCTGATGTTCTTGGCTAACATAACAAGAAGGGCAATATTTAAAAATTACACCTGGCTGTTGCCATCTTCTTTTTCTCAGTTCACTGCAACTATTCCCATGTTCATATACCTGTAGACGCTTATCTGTTGCTATCCTGCAAATAAAAAATATTTTTTGGAAAAGCATTTGCTTTCAAAATAGATGCTGTAAAGTGTACTTCTATTGGATTATTAAAAGAAAACTATAGGGTTGAAAGACAGAAACTTGCATCCTTGGCAACCCCAACTTTCTCGCTGGGATATTCTTCATTGGTCTAATCTCTGGCTTTTAGGCAAAACAGTGAAAGGTAGACTTTAGAGATCACCTAGAAGGAGGCCAAAGGTTCCTAAATGCCAGCCCATATAAAAATACAGATCTGCAGGCCCACCCCAGAATTATAATTGGGTGGCAGAGACTCAGGAATCTGTATCATGTTTATTTATTTATTTTAGCTGAGCCATCCTGCCACCTGTTGGCAGCTCAGCGGCAGCTCAGCTCGGGCCGGGACTCGAACCGCTGTTGCTCAGAGCTTACACTCTTGAGCGAGCTCTTAACTGAGCCATTCAGCCGGCCCTAGGAATCTGTATTTTGGAAAAGCTCCTCAGGTGATTCTCTGGAACAGCCAAGTTAGGAAGCCCCTGATCTAAGCCAATGTCTCCTTTTCCAGTTTAGAAAACTAAGTGACAAGTTATGCAGATAAAAATGATTAACTCTCAGATATGCAATTCTTTTCTATTGCAGCTGGTTTGCAGGTAACATCTCCAGGTCACAATCTGAGCAGTTACTGAGACAAAAGGTAAATATTTGAGTCTAAAATAGCCTCTAAGGATCTCTTTCTGCTGTTGGGCCCAGAGGGTCATGCACTTCTGAGAAAAACCTTATTGCTAATTATACAGTCACATCATTATAATGTTGGTTGTCCAGCTTTGGGTTACCAAGCCCTTCACACATAACCACTTCCTCTGTTTCCATTATCTATTGCTGTGTAATCAACCACTTTAAAATTTAGTGGCTTGAACCAAGAAGATTATGATTTCTCACAATTCTGAGTCAGCTGGCCCAGCAGTTCTTCTGCATGTTGTGCTTATGGCCACTCATGAGTCTGCATTTAGCTGGTGGATGCAGTCACTGTGGGGGGGGGTGGATTTAGCTGAGGCAGTCAACCGGGGTGCCCTACTTCTTCCCCATGTGGCTGTCTTGGGCTTTCTCACAGCATGGTGATCTCAAGGCAGTGTTTGAAGGGGATGAGCCCCACAGTTCAGTACAAGCACTTATGGAGTCTCTGCTTTAGTCATGTTTGCTAGTGTCCCATTGGCCAAAGCAAGTCAAATGGCCCAGCACAGAGTCAATGTAGGAGGGGCCTACACAGGGCATGCATACAGAGCTGATTTATTGGGGCCATCTATGTAAACAGTCTACCTCAGCTGTGTCATTCCTCATTAGCACTTATTCTAAATAAACTAGCATTTATTCTAAACCAGAATAAAGCAGATGTACATAATAGGGAATAAATCTACATGATATTATTGTTATCAATTGGTATGGAATTACCAAAAGCAAACTCTTTTGACCTACAAAATGACACTCTGATATATTTCAATCTAATAAAACACACCAATTATCTCTTTGAGGGGTACTAGTGAGCATGTGATGACTTGACTACCTAACTTGGCATTTTTCTCAAGTTCATAGTTTTTTATATGCTCTTTCTGAACCTGGATCTGCTTAGAATTAGTACAAGATATTAAGAAGGACAAGTTGAGCATAGAACTTTAACAAATGATCTGTTGTGCATCTTTGGTTTTCTAAAATTTTCCAAGAGCATGATATGATGATACGTGGTTTTAAATTGTATTTCAGAAAGATTAAAACATTAAGCTCACACAAAGACAAAAGGGAAAATTACAGAGCGGGTTAAAAATTAACTGGAAAGAAAAAGTTGAAGCACACAGGGTAGATCTATAAAGAAACTGAGAAAAGAAAGAAAGCTAAACTGTGGGTACCCTTCTGTGACAACTGTTGGATAATCTGTGCCATCGATGAGATTTAAAGTGAACTTAAAATATCTATTTTCCTCCTACTCACTAGGAAAAATAGTTTCCCAGGATAATGAAAATGTTCTCTGTTCTTTTCACATTTTCCTTCCTTTTCAGGGAAAGGAAGGAGCATTTATGGTTAGAAATTCCAGCCAGGTGGGAATGTACACAGTGTCCTTATTTAGTAAGGCTGTGAAGTAAGTATGAAATGAATTCATTTCTTATATCTTCTTGTGTATTCTTTGAATGTGCTGGTAGTTTAGTCACATTTTGGGAGAAGACACCATCTTTCCATTCTGGGAGTTTGGATCAAAATATTTCTGTTGAATGCAACCATTTGTGGTGGCCTTTTTTCCTACTTCCAAGAGGTTGTTCTCGGTGATCCTCTCCTGCCCTTCCCAGGCAGCGGTGGAGTGCCCAGTGCACAGCAGGCCTCAGTAAACATTTGTAAAAGGAATCCTGGGTTATTCCCCTTGATTCAATCCTAAGCCTAGAAGAGAGAAATAGCATTGGTGCCTCTACCCCTGTGGCCCTAGCCACCTGCTGAGTTGAGAAACCTACCCTAGTGTTTTTCCAGTGAGGGCAGAGTTAGCAGAAGGTTGAATCAGCGTAGTTGTGTTCCCTCAAGAGCTTCTTTCGAGGGTGCTGTCCTCTGTGTGTGGTTAAGAGCTCTGATTTGAAGCCACCCCTCTGGGCCCAAATCCTGACTGTACCATTTACAAAGCTTTATGACATTGAACAAGTTTCTTAACCTTTGTACCTCGACTTTCTCATCTGAAAAGGGGACATAATAATGATTATTATGTTCTATGGATGAAGTGAGATAATTCGTGTATTGGATCAGAACAGTGCCTGGCACATAGTAGTCACTTAATAAACTAATAGCAATTACTGTTATTGTTGTTGTTATTAAAGAGTAATTCTCCCTGCTCCACTGCCCCCACCCCAACACTTAAGCATATAAGACTCCCCCCCCCCAGGCATCTAACATAAGTCACCATTACCAACATCAGCACTCCCCACCAGAGTTTTACAAGCTACTTTCCCATTGGTTGTTAGCTCTTCTATTCCTTCTAATCATCTAATCAGGCGTATTATTCTTCATTAGCCTAAATCAATTTGCATCAATTCACCACAATTTTCTAAACGTAGAGCGAAAGAAAGGAAATGCTTTATGTGGAAAAAGTACAAGTTCACAGGAGGAAATAAACGACATCCCCACCCACCCCATCCTGCCTGCTCCATTCCCCAAAGAGGCTCCCACCCATTCTCTGGTTGAAAGCACCCCCAGCCTAATCACCCTTGCCTCCCACATTTTAATCCTTACTACTATCCTAAAAGGGAATTGACGTTCAGAATAATGATTCTGAAGAACTGCGGGGACCTCAATCATCAAAGGAAGATGCCAGCTTTATACTTTTTAAGGGTGGAACAGTCTAGAAAGTTGGAATTTTATTGCACATGAATTCTGTATGTGCACAAAAAGATAGGTTGAGTCCAGAGAGGAGCCCTCTTCCATATTTACAGGTTGTCATGGATACCTCCAGAAAAACACCCGATATCGAGACTGAGCAACCTTCCCTCACTTCCCTCTCCCAAATTTGCAAATGCACCTAATTATTTAACTATGGTTTAATCAAGCGTCCGTTGTTTATTAAAAACGTTCTAACGTTCTTTCTTCTTTACTAGCGATAAAAAAGGAACCGTCAAACATTACCATGTGCACACAAATGCTGAGAACAGATTGTACCTGGCAGAAAACTACTGTTTTGATTCCATTCCAAAGCTTATTCACTATCATCAACACAATTCAGCAGGTAATTTATTTCAGTTTTCCTTTTATGGGTCCTCGTTGGTAAATAATCATTTATCTTGGATACTGCTGATCCTCCTAATATTGCTAATTATATAGGAAACCATAAAAGTAAGAAAAAACTGCTCTCAAGCCCTAGGCCTACTATGATTTTTAATGTACGTTTCCTGGAATATAACATTACACATGCTATAATGCCAGAAAAAAAATTAAGTGGAGTGAGTTGAGTGACTTAGAAGTAGAGAGTCTCTATAGAAAAATAATTGCAGGTATTTTTAGACTTGCAAAATTCAAACATTGTAGAAATGTCCATGGAGATGATCTCTCCAATGATATACAAGTTGGTGTCTGTTCTGACAGAATTTTTTCTATGCTGATACTAACACTTATTCATTCTCTACATATGTATTTTTACTGAGATGAGATCATTCTACACATACTAGTTTTCAGCTTGCTTTCCTTACTCAACATGTCTTAGCGGTCTTTCCATGCAATTATGTACAGCTTACTTTAGTCTACTTAACAGCTCCAGAAAATTCTGTTATAAATTATTCCACTATTTACTCACTTAACCCTACACTGATTAGCAGTTGGGTCATTTACAATATTTTCCCATTACAATCGCTGTTTCACTGCACAGTCCTGCACAGATAGTTCTGTGTACCTGTATGAGTGTTTCTATAGCCAAATTCCCTAGAAGTGGAATTTCTGAGATAATGGTTAAGAACATCTAAAATTGAAACATCATCAAATGCTTTTCAGAAATGTACACTCCCTCCAACAGCAATTTCCTTCATCCTCACCAACTCTGGATACTATTACTCTTTCTAAATTTTGCCTAGTCAACTGGTGAAAATGTATATAGAAATCCCTTCTAATGGAAATCTTAACTAGCCTTATTGTGGTAAGCATGTCGCAATACATGCATGTATCAAATCATCACACTGTATAATTTAAAGTGACATATGTTATAATACATGTCAATAACATCTCAATAAACAGAGGGGAAAATTACATATTTTTTATTATTAGTTAAGAAACATTTTTTTGAATGGGTTCTTCTAAGTCATTATAAATACTATAATTATTTTAACCCAGCTTTACCATAATGTGATATAAACACTTAAACTGACTTGACCATTTAAGGAAATTTAGTAATAGGTTTAATTTTTTTAAATTCAAGTGGTTTATGTTTTATTCTGTACCCTTCTGTACTTTTAGAATTTTTTTACCAACTGTTTGTTGCTGTGTGTATACATATTTAAAAATAGGACTATAAAAACATAACAAAATAAAAATGGGATTTTTTTAATGAAAAATCCCATCAAACAACTAACTTTGATGAACTTTTCAAAAGTCGCATAAAGTGGCTTTACTCTTAATTTTTGCATTGAGCTAATTAGTCGAATACAGGATGAATATGGTCAGAATGGATTCTCTCTTAGCATCTCAACTTCCTGAACTCTGCTTTTTCAGCTTCTCTGGAGAGAGCATAAGCGGAGGGATGAACAGATGTGATGCAATGTGATGTGATATGAGGTGA
>NW_017731363.1:1253616-1359008 GCF_001890085.2 Hipposideros armiger
ATACGTGAGGTGATATGTGAGGTGATATGTGGTGAGGTGATATGTTATGAGGCGATATGTGATATGATATGTGAGGTGATATGTAAGGTGATATGTGATGATGTGATGCTGATTTCATTGCAGGCATGATCACACGGCTCCGCCACCCTGTGTCAACAAAGGCCAACAAGGTTCCCAGCTCCGTGTCCTTGGGAAGTGGTATGGACACACCCTTGGTCTCTTAAACTCTATTTCCCACCATTTGGGGTTAATATATATATATATATATGTATGTATATATATATATATATATATATATATATATTAAATATACTGAAAGAGGAGGGAAGACAGGGAGGTGGTCCCTGTTTACATTGTGCCAGGGAGGGCTTTCACCCTAATATATTTGTTCATTTTCTAAAACTAAATAACAAAAACCAAAAATCCTTTCTTTCCTTTTTTGTCCTCCCAGCCTAACTCTGTAATCTCTCCAGTATTACCAAAAAGTTTTTCATCTTGTTAGACTCAGTCATCAGTCTCTGGAATCCCACTGCCTGTTCCTTCTCCTGCCAGGATTCTGTGCCTATTCAGGGGAGCTAGTTTTCAGCCTTTTGTATTTAGAATAATGACTTCCACCCAGATCACAGTTTAATTTGTCTTAAAAGACAATGTAATGCCATTTACCAAGCTAAGAGCATCAAGCACATTTTAACAGAGTCTTTCCAAGCTGCTTCTGTTTGGCAAAGTGTTTCTCCTCTAAGCTTTCTTATCAATAACTGTAGCCGCTTCAAGAGCACTATTGTCTTGGTGGCATTATCACGTGGTCTAAGAAGTCATAAGACCATGTCACTAAGGGTTTTTTTTAAGTGATCGACTTAGATTGTCTTGCTGTTCTTCATACTGTCAGTGTGAAACTCGCATTGGAAAGGAACTCCCATTGGAAAGGAACTCCCTAGGGAGGCTGTTAGCCCCAAAGCTTCTATTCTCATCCTAAAGAGTGTCTGTCTTGCCTTATTAGGAATCTGGGAACTGAAAAGAGAAGAGATTACCCTGTTGAAGGAGCTGGGAAGTGGCCAGTTTGGAGTGGTCCATCTGGGCAAGTGGAAAGGGCAGTATGATGTTGCCATTAAGATGATCAAGGAGGGCTCTATGTCAGAAGATGAATTCTTCCAGGAGGCCCAGACCATGATGTGAGTTCTTCTGAGGAATGGAAGTGTAGCCCTCACCATGGGAGGACATTCACGCTAACAGGCCTGTCCCTGACACTTGCAAGGCCTGGAGCAAGATTCCACATATCATAGATATAAGTACTTAGATGTTATAAATCAAGCTAAAATGCTCTTCAATAAAATCGGTTCTGTGCTCTTCCTTTGACAAGGATACCTTTGTGACAACCTGAAAGGTCATATTCAAATTTAGAATTCTCAATAGAGAAATGAGCACATGGTGGAAGGACTCCACAAACCCCACCCCTCCCCTTCCTCCTCCTACCCCTGCTCTGTCCTACACTGTACTCAGTACTAATGTGCAGACACAGCATTCTGTACATCCAAGCTCCCTCTGCGTCTCCCACAAAACAACTCTCTATTGACTAATGATCTTGGTTAGGGGCAGGCATACTACCAGCATGGCTCGCTTTTGGGGGAACAGACTCCGAAGAGTCTACACAGGTCCTGGAAGAGGCCTCAGGACTATGTGGACAGGGAATTCCAGAGTGGGTACCCCAAGGGAGATAGAGAAAGGGGTGTGTGGGTTCTGAGGAGGAATGTCTCCTTGGCCCTCTGGCCTCCTTGCCCTGTAGGAAGGTACATGGTGGAATGAGGAACAGAGGGGTCCTTGAAAGCACATACCCAGGGGCAGGAGCCTCTAGTGGCCAGGACAGGCAATGCTGAAAACTAACATGCTATGGACAACATCCTTTACCTTCCTGGTACTTTCAACACAGTCTGATAAAAATGCCTTTCTCACCCTATTCTTTCCTCGCTAATAATGAAGATACCCTTCCTAATGGTCCTAAGTTCCAAGCACAGTCCTTAATTCTTGATAAAATATATGTGTTCTCTTTCTCTGTTTTTCCTTTCCTTTCCCTCCCCGCCCCTCCTCTCCCCTCCTTTCCTCCTCTCTCTCTCTCTCTCTCTCTCTCTCTCTCTCTCTCTCTCCCCCCCCCTCCATCTTTCTGTCACCTATGCAAGCACAAAAAATTATTTTAATGATTCTACCTCTTCTTGTCAACATGGTGAATGAGACTTTGAAGCGTGACCAGCCATCCAGGTTTACCTGGGACTTCCCTGGTTTTAGCGCTGCTATAGCAGGACTTTGGTCAAAGATGGTTGAAATCATAAACCCTAGCCTGCTACAGTGTAATAGCCCTTTTAAAAATTTTACTTAAAACATTTACATTGTGTTTATAGACATCTTTCTGAGCACATTATTAATGCATTCAAGCCTCGTATGAAGCCTATGTAGGATGTACCTCTGTTATCTGTTTTGTAGGAAACTGAAGCATAGAACTGTTCAATAGCTTGCCCAAGGTCACCAAGCTAGTAAAAGTGGCAGAGCAGAGATGCAAACCCAGGCAGACATCCCCGTGCCCATTTGCTTAGTCATTCCTTTATGAAGACCAATGGTACCAAGCGAGTCAGAACAATCGCTTTTACAATTGCAGAATTGTTTGGGAGCAGAGGGACTATGTGAACATAAGCCTTTGGCTAGGGCTGGCTTCACATGTATGCAACCTGCACAGTCTTGAGTTGCCCCGCACTTAGTAGGGCTCCCTCTGCACTTGGTCTAATGATCTGCTATCAACCATCTTAAAATTCTTAATCATCTTAAACAAGAATCCCTGCATTTTCATTTTTCACTGGTTCCTGCAAATTACGTAGTTCATTATGCTTTTTGCAATCGGACCACCATATAACTGGGGAGCAGGCCCTTGATGTCTTGCTTTTGCAAGACAGAAAAATCTGGCAGAAAATCCCTTAGGTTCACGGTATACCCCCCGTGTCCTGGTGTAGCTTTCAAACATATTTTTTCCCCAGTATGTGCCCTCTGGTCAGTGATGGAACTTGCTCGAGGAACATCTTTTATTGGGTGATAGACCTTTGTCCCGCCTCTGAAGGGAGCACTGCTGAGTACCACACAGGTCTCTACGGCTGCTGAAAGATGCGTAACCGGGCTCATCGCCCTGAGTAACATGATAAGGCATGCCCATATAGTTAAGCCAAGAAGAGAGAAAATAACTAAATATTCAATAAGTCCTTAATTATTAAAAAATTTAAAAGTTGACATGTTCAATTTAGATTTTTACATATCTGAACATTAAATAATCATCCTGTTAATTGATAATAGGTAAATTACATGAGGACAAGTTGACGCACATTGTAACTGCTGAGTTTCCATCCATCATTACCTACCAGAAGTTTTATGTCATGTGGTTACAATTTTCTAAATTTATTATTGAAAAAATAATGCTACAGTAGTGGAAAATGAGTGTTTTTAAGAAAAATTATGCCTAACCTCATTTCCCTAACATTGCAACTATTTCCATTTTAAGTCCACCCTTCATATTCTGATACAATGGTTTTTTTAGGATGAAATATTTAGACATGAAAGTTAGATGTTTTAAAATGCAAGTGAGTGCTCTTAGGGTGCAGCTTTCTCCAAATTAGTAATGGAAGTTCTTAAGATGCCATGAGACTAAACAGGAATTCTGAGGCACCAGACCATGGCTTCTCCTATTCTCTGTAGGAAAGTCGAACACAGCACCCACAACTGCTAAATTGCTTCTAGGGTTGTCGCTGTCCAATATAAGGCATTTCTCACCTCCAAAGGCTAATGCTCCCAGAATAAGATCCAAAACATTTCCCTGCCCTTCTCTGTTCAAATACAAGGGGGGAAATTCAAACAAACAAAAATCTGTGAGTGATTCTTTTTCAGGACATCTGAAAAATGGAGTGTGGAAATTCAATACTGAACTTTGAAAATCTGTTCTTCCCAGGAAACTCAACCATCCCAAGCTGGTGAAATTCTATGGAGTGTGCTCAAAGAAATACCCTATATACATAGTGACTGAATATATAACCAATGGCTGCTTGCTTAATTACCTGAAGAGTCATGGAAAAGGACTTGAACCCTCCCAGCTCTTAGAAATGTGCTATGATGTTTGTGAAGGCATGGCCTTCTTGGAGAGCCACCAGTTCATACATCGGGACTTGGTAAGCAAAGCCACTGGAAGCTCAAAGAGAGAAAAGCAAGCAATCCATAGCTTCTGCCTTCAGTGGTAGATGGGGTGGGCAAACAAGGAGGCTACCTTCACTTTTACTTTGTTCACTTGTGACTTGCTTAAACACATGACATGTCTGTGACTTAAAAAAATCCCAATTTCAAAATAAAATATTTGAAGTACAGAAAGAACAGAAAGAGTAAAAGAAGCCATCAAGATCTATGTAGTTGTCTTGTGGTTTGAAGGAAAACAGATGGAGAGGAAAGGCTTTGGTCTATTTAGTGTGTCTTGGAACCATTAAACCCGAGCTGGCCTTTACTCTGGGAAGGGCTGAGTGCCAAAGCAGTCATTTCATACAATCACTGAACATACAAAAACGAACAAACAAAAACCAGAAAGAAATGCAACTTGTGTGTGTCTTTGGGTCAGAGTGGGAGTGGGAAATATTCTGCTTGGCGTGCACTGGTATTTATCTTGAGAGATTTCCTTGTGTCGAGCAACAAACATGCCAGGCACACTAGGCAAGCTCATTCTGAGTCTCTGGTACTGCATTTGTGCTTTCAGAGCACCCGTCACTGCGCAGTATCTTAGAGCTAGAGGGAGCCTCTAGAACGGATGCTTCCATGCTCGTGGATGAGCTAAGGCTCTGGGTTTAATGTGTAATAGCTTTCGTGTTGTTTGACAAGGATGGATGCCCAGGGGAAAATACTTATGGGAGCCCATTTTCATTTCAAAAAATTACGAAGGTAAAAAAAAACAACTTCCCAACATTTAGGGTTTTGATAGGCAATCTTATACTTTTGCTGAGAATTCTGCCAAAGGGAAGGAAAATGCCAGATTCTGATGTCAGGAAATTCGTGGTCACTTTTACTGGTTGGTAATTTTGTTTTCCCTCCAAAGGCTGCTCGAAACTGTTTGGTAGACAGTGATCTCTCTGTGAAAGTATCTGACTTTGGAATGACAAGGTAAGCCAGTTCCAAAGGGGCAACCAATGAAAGTGGTATTTTCATTCCCACCTAAATCCCATCATGAATGGCAGCTTTGTGGGGATATACCCATAGAATGTGCTCTGAACTTAGAAATCTGCATTCCCTCCCCCATACTACCTCTGACTACCTATTGAACAGGTTTCACCACCTTTCCTCATCTATAAGATGAAACTGTACTTCAGAAATTATCCAAAGTCCCTTTTAGTTCTTCCAACACTCTGATGAATATTTTCTAAACTTAAGAATAAATTCCATGAAAGATCCTCAATATTTAAATATAACATGTTACAGCCAGATTATTTGGATACACATACATACATACACATACACACACACACATACACACACACACACACACACACACACACACACACACACACACACACTTTCAATCAAGGCTCCTTTAGCCCTGCCTGTGTTTTTCCTTAATATATGTTCAAATGGGTAGAGCATTAACACTAGGAAAATTTTTGCTGTCATGTTCATTTTCTTTATCACCAATTTGGCATGAAAGTTGACTCTGAGGTTCTATTGATGAATGTTCTATTACCACTTCATGATTTGGAGAAATAATTTTGATTATGATGACAGTTTAAAAGTCTTTCATTTTCTAATTCTGTATCCTCATTATTTGAGCCTCAACGCCAATGTTCATGATTTTACATAGAAAATGAAGACATACTGGCCTTTCCGTTCAACAATCATTTACTGAGTTCCTACTAAACACCTAGGCCTGTGGGATAGGCCCGCCCGCAAAATGACTGTAGTTAGTCTAGACCAGGGGTCAGCAAACTTTTGAGACAGAAGAGCCAATCCTGTCCCTCACAACAATTTAAAAATTATTCAAGAGCCATAAATATATTTTTTACAAATAAGGAAAATTTTAAAATCTTGTAAAATTTTTATAAATGAAACTATGATAGTTTTATTTTCGTTTTCAATTTTACTTCAGAGCCACATGTACGTACCCAAAGCGCCACATGTGGCTCGCGAGCTGCAGTTTGCCAACCCCTGGTCTAGAGGGCAAGTAGATGTCCCTGACATTGAGACAAAATACAGTATAAAGTTCTGCTGACTCAACATAAACTGACATAATTATGAGGAGGAACAATGCAGTTCCAAAGAGATCTGAAGAATTGACCAAGGCCAGCTCTGTATTTAGCAAACGTGGCCCTAAAACCCCATAGGAGGGCTTGTTTTCTAAGTCTTCTCCAAAATTCAATATTCAGAAGTGCTCCTCTTCTGGGACCCCTCAGTATTGGCAATATGTCCCCTTAGCTATGCTATATATGCCATCACTCCAACCACCATAGACTGAGTCTCCTGCATCGACATTCTGTATGTGTCGCTCTCCCGAGCACAAGAGGGACAGGGGCACTGATGCCCACATCGTTCTCTGAGCAGGAATATTGGCTGTTATGACAGTTCTTTGTCTCCTAGGGAAAGGGGGACACAAGGCCTTGCTCTGAATAAGGGATCCTGGAGGCCATGCACCAGGCCCTCTTGGTCATGAAGCTCTATGTCACATCATTCAGATGCCTGTGACACCTTGGTCTTGATGACTTGGAGGAAGGGTTATGCAATGAGCAGAACCCAGTCAGGGGTGCCAGGGTAATTCCTGGGTGTCTTATGGTGTCTACAAAGCTGGAGAGACCTGGGAAGGGAGGTATGCAAAGTGCTGTATATAATCCCATGAAGATGTTATTTACAATTACTATTATTAGTATTTCAAAGAATGATTGCCAAGCCAGCTTTTTCTAATGTTTGAAATTACAGCAAATATCTCTAACACATTTTGGTGTGTAAAGTTTTCCTATAAATTGCATCCAAAATTTCCGTTCCCATAATTTTCATTTTCTTATTTTCCTATTTATAGGACTCATTATTTGTTTTTTGTGAGCAAACATATAGGGTTCCCCTCTATTAATTATATAAATAGTACGTGCTTATTGTAAGAAATACAGCGAAGATGTACAAAGTCAAAAGGAGAATCTCCCCCCACACACACACCCCTTCATCCCATGTTTAGCACTAGGAGTACCTACCTACTGCTAACACATTTGGTAGATGTCCCTTCCACATTTTATTCCTAAGTATACCCAGTCATTAACACAAGTAAGTACATTTACCATTTGTTTTCACAAAAATTGAATCACATTATATATACCTGCTTTTGCACATAACCATATACCCTTGGCATCTTTTTATTTTGGTAAATATAGAGCTATCTCATTTTAATGGCTGCATATTAATCTATTGTATTACTACACCATGTTATATTTAATTGCTTCTCAAAATGTGGACATTAAGATTGCTTCCATTCTTATCATTATTATAAACAAGAGTGTAGTGACTATCCTTGAACATATATTTTTATGGTCTTGATAGCTCCATAGGATATTGTTGTCTATCATTATTTATAATAGCAGATGACCAGGAGCCGTTTACATGGTTAAACAAAGCATGTTAATCCAGGAGAGGGAATTCAGCCATTAAACATGATGCTGAAGAAAATGTAACCCACATAGGGAAAATGTTCTTGATATGCATTAAAGGAAAAATAAAAGCAAACCTCAATATGACAGAAACCCAATTTTGTTCATATTATATATACATAGAAAAAAAGATTGGAAATTATAAGCAAAAATGTATCTTGAATGGTAGAATTACAGGTTATCTTTGGGGTGGGATTCTGAATGATTTTTTTATGGTTTTTGTTTTTTCTATATTTACCAAATAGTTTGCATTCAGATTTTGGTATTTTCAAAGTTAGATATCATTTTTAAAGCTCACAAGTTATAAACAGCCTCCAGCTAAACGTATACATTGAAAGGAAGGACAAGATGCAGAACACAGAGGCATCTGGCTGAGACTGGCTGCCGCTATGTCCTCCATCAGCCTGTACTGCCGAGAGGCAAGGGTGGGCAGCGCAGGTCTTCCCATCTGCACAACCAAGCGGCTGATGGTGTGTGCCAATGTTTCCTCCCACAGGTATGTTCTTGATGACCAGTATGTCAGTTCAGTAGGAACAAAGTTTCCAGTCAAGTGGTCAGCCCCCGAGGTGTTTCACTACTTCAAATACAGCAGCAAGTCAGACGTATGGGCATTCGGTAAGAAAGTGGCCACACAGGCCCCGGCCCCATTTCATAAGCTGCCTTCCACAACAGGAAACCACAAGAGCAGCAACATCCATTTTTAGCAAAAGCCCTGAGCACTTACAAAATTACCTGTATGGCCTGAGACAAGCAAGCGATAGAAGATGATCTTTTCTTGGGTCTGCCGCATATTGTATAATTTCCTGGTATCACACTCTCATAAAAGTTCTTCTACTGCAAATTTCCAACAACGTTTATAAAGGAGTCATTGAGAACTAAAACTGAGTTTGCACGAAGGCCAAAACATTGAAGGGTTTACAATGGAGTCATCGACTTTCAGCATGAAAGCAGCCATGATAACCATTTCCTTCTGAATTGACCAGTTTGGGAGTGGGGGGAGGGGAACGCCTGGTCTAAAAACCAAACGTGACTCAGTGCTCTCTTTGGCCCATACCAGTTTCGACTTGTGTCCTCGTTAAAATTTATCATTTAGATCGGGGGTGAGCAAACCACAGCCCAGAACCCAACCCGGTGCCCTGTTCCTGTAACTGAAATTTAACTGTTCTTGTACTGGTGCGCGGCCATGCCCATTCATTTCTGTTGTCTCTGGCTGGCTTTGTGCAGAGCAGTCACTAGATACTGCATGGCCCCCCAAACCCTAAAATACTTACTGTGTGACCCTTTACAGAAAAATTTTGCTGACCTCTATTTTATTAAAAGATCTATATTAAAATTTAGGAACTATAAAACAGAAATAACTCTTAAATTATGATTTTGTAGATTTTCTGATATTTTTCTATATTGTGAGGAATGTCAGGCCTGTTTACAATCACTGTCAGATGGATCCAGGATAGATGATGCCAATTATTATCACGTTATAGAATATATTAAATTCAGCTGAGACCTATTTCATGCCTGTCTTAGTCCTTAAGCATAAAAATTTGACTTTCCACATGACATCCATTTTTTGCCTAAGAAAAGTAAAATTTAGTCATTGATTTTTCTATATGACATGATTTTTAAAAATAATTATTCCTTTCATTAAAGTGGCATTGTTCATTGTAAAAAAATAATTCAATGTATACAGAAAGAGAAAAAACCACAAAGATAGCATTTTGATAAATACTTGGTGTCATTTTGTGCTGATTAACTTGTCAAAATTAGTTTCGATCTTGTTGTTCCAGCTAATGTCTTATGAAAGACATTTTTAAAAATCAGCATGCTTACTCAATAGTTACACCTTGTTTTTAACCCAAAAAAAATTGCATTACCCAGCTTGATTATTTAAGCACCAGAACTTGCCTCCTGATATTTTCTGGCTGTTTTTAAAAACTAAATCCATTCTTAAATAATTTGTATGCAATAAGGATATTCAAAATGAATGAGGGCGTCTGAAAGCAATTCTCAGAGAAGAGCTACACAGATATTTTAAGCAATAAAAGTATTCTCAAGATAAGTTAGCCTTCCAAAGAGAGAGCTGTGAAGAAAGCAACACACCTTGGGGTGGTTGTTTTAGAATGTTTGGTTTCTCTTTAAAATGCAGCCACAACAACTTGTAATATTACCTTAATGTAAACAATTAACACCAAATCCGTAGCCCTAAATGTCAAAGAAGCTTTGAAGACAGTACTTCAGTTATGGTTCTGGAACACTTTGCTTCCTACTTACGTATTTCTGGTTTTCTGGGCTTTTAAAGCTGGTTGGCTGTTGAAATTCTCTGGCTTGGCCAGTATGATAGCAAAATGGTCACCATTTAGAGAGCAGTTAAAATGCCGCAGTGCTCTTTTAAATGCCCTGAGTGTTTTATCCTATTTATCCCTCATGGCAACTCTATTATGTGCAAATATCTGCATATTATAGACAGGGAACCTGAGAAAAGTAAGAAGCTTGCCTAGTCTGTAAGTGGCAGAACTGAGCCTCAAAGGCTGCATCTGACTGACCCCAAATATGGTCACAACTTGGTTTCTTAACCTGGAGTCTATGATGCCCTGCATGGGGGACTGTGGATATCCAGAAATCAAACACGAAAATCCTGTGCATTTATTTCCCCAAGGGAGAGCCAATGGCTTTGGTCAGATTCTTGAAAGGATACTTGACCCACCAAATATTATGAAACACTGTGGCCATTAGAAAAGGAGCAATGCTATCAATGATTTTATCTATACATTTCCACTGAACGGTAATTTGATTATGCAATGAAATTGTTGCACACGCGGCCAAGGCAGAGAGAAAGGAAGGGTGGGGACTTCAATCCATCACTCCTAAGGGCTGGAGCCGGGTAGTTTTGGGGTGGCCGGAGGCCGCAGCTGCTTTTCTGAAGCAGCCAAGACTCTTGGCCCCAGGTAGCTCCCTCTGCAGCTGCCCTAGCCATTTACTCGTTTCCCAGTGAGAATGGGCATCTGGGTCTCCGGAAACATGGAGGAAAGACCCTCGGCTCCAGGAGTGATGGTACAGACCCACCCTCCATACTCTGTCCCTTCTGCTAGGACTCCTTTCCAGGGCTCCCCAGCTCTGACCCGTAGCCTTCCTGACCTGGCATGTGAAGCTCATTCCACAAACGCGGTACCTTCTGACATCCGCTCTCTCTCCTGTCCCCCGGCCCCCTCGGCATCGTGCAGGGATCCTGATGTGGGAAGTGTTCAGCCTGGGGAAGCAGCCCTACGACCTGTACGACAATTCCCAGGTGGTGGTGAAGGTCTCCCAGGGCCACAGGCTCTACCGGCCCAAACTGGCCTCGGACACCATCTACCAGATCATGTACAGCTGCTGGCACGAGGCAAGTACACCACTTGGCAGAGCTTTGGCTGCATCCCCATGGGCAAAGCATTTCTGAGGGGAGGCACCTGCTACAGATCAGGTGGAAATGGCCCTGGGCCTCTACCCTCAAGTGTTTGTAATCTGAAACAAGCAATGAAGGTGCCAACAATTTAACAAAAACTTATGTTCAGCACTGTTCTAAGAACTTCATCAATATTAACTCATTTAGTCATTGGGAAACATGTATGAGGTAGGTACTATTAGCATGGCTAAAACTAACAAAAGAGGAAACAGACCCAGGGAGGTTAAGTGACTTGCCCTAGGTCACACAGCTATTAAGAGGCAGGCTGGCTAGTGTTGGGGTCCCTGTTCTGAACCACACCCACGATAGTCTCTCCTCGAGTAGCAAATGTGTGATAGAGTACATATAACCACATGTACACAACACACGATGGACATGATGCCGTCCTTTCTTCCCATACCTCCCAAGTGCTGAATAAAAGCATCCCCTGCCTCCCAACACACACACACCGTGGAACTGCAAACACCAAGCTGTTTATAATTATACATGCACAATAGAAACATAGCCAAGTACAGGACTTACTGCCGTCCCCTGGCAGATGGGGAAGAGCAGACAAGGGGTTTTGAGTTGAAGCCGGGGCCTCCCCCGTCCCTGCTCTAGCTCCTGGGACTAGGGCTGCACCATTGGATGGTCAGGGGACCCTGAACAGGGAGGAACTGCCTTCTTCCCACAGATGGTCCATGAAAGTGTGTGGATTGTGGCAGACTCCAGCGAGAGGGGTTTGCACAAAGACAATCCCCAGTTGAAGGTTCTGCAAATAGTGAGCATTTTGTACATTGTAGTCTCCCCTCTTTTTTATATTTTATTTTACAACTTTTGGGAAAACATTCACAATTTTCACTACATTCTAATTTATCTTTCCTGTAATTCTTTGCACAAAAATAAGCATGTAAGTATGTATGTGTGTGTGTGGTTCCGCTTTTTTCTTACCTAAAAAGTAGCATGCAGATTTCTCTCTCCAGGAGTTGCCCCTCTAGCAATGTGCCTGTTTCCCCCCAATCTCACCACACAGACCATTGTCAAGCTTCTGAATTTCTGCCAATCCGATAGATGAAAAATGGTATTTAGTGCAGCTCTCATGTCCCTCTTTCTTTATGAGGGAGATATATTTTTAAGGGCATTTGTATATCTTTCTGAGAATTATATGTCTTGCCTTTTCCCTTTTTTCTATCAGGTTTTTGTTTTCCCCACCTTGATTTTTAAAATCCCTTTATAAAGTGATTGTATTTAGTTTACATTTTAACCTGGAAAATTTGACATCTTTATGATACTGATTTGTCCTATTCAAGAACAAGAAATGTTTTTCTATGTGTTCAAGTCTAAATTTGTATTTTCCAGCAGTGTTTTATTAAAGTTTTCTTCATTCAGGAGGTACATTTTTGCTCCTATTTTATTTTGGTGTTGTTGCTACTGTAAATGGGATTTTTCTTTTCCATTATATCTTCTAATTGGTTATTGTACACATATATGAAGTCTACTGATTTTGTATGTTAATTTTATTACAACTCTCCTGGTGAATTCCTTTATTATTTAGGTTGATTCTATCATGGATTCATTTAGCTTTTCCAGGTATACAATCATATCTTATGCAAATAAAGATACTTTTTCTTTTCAATTCTTAGGGCTGTAATTGTTTTCTCTTTAGTGGAAATGTTTGTAGTGTTTTAAAAGTTGCTAGCTTTAGGATTGAGGTATAAATATTTTATATATTTTATTTTTAACCTCAATGTTCATAAACTAAACCATTGGGTTTTTCCTTTGTTTAGCTTCCAGAAAAGCGTCCCACATTTCAGCAACTCTTATCTTCCATGGAACCACTTCAGGAAAAGGACAAGCCTTGAAGAAGAACTGAGGAGATCGGATGAGAATGAATATAAATGGCCAACATCTTCATTCTTTCTAAGGAAAGTAACAAGGCACAGACAGTGCAATCTAGCTAGTTCTTCTTAATGGTATTCTGTGTGCTGTGTATCTGTTATATTATCTAGAAATGAACAAGGTAGCAAACAAAAGATTTCCTTGGAATGCAGGTCAAATTAGTGATTTAGTTTATGCTGTTCTTAATATTACACTTCCCAGCCTATAGCAGAAGCACATTTTCTGATTGCAGTAGAGAGAGTGTATGTACCATGTGTAAAGATTGAACAGAATTGAAAAATTACTTGTTGGATATTTGTTCTTTTCTTTATATTGTCACTCTCATGATAATTAAAAATGCTATTAACAAGTACAGAAATGTGGACATTTGCCTTCATGTTTCAATGTCCTCAATCTTTAGCATGCGCGCATGAAACTCAAATGGAGGGTTATTAAAACAAATCCTTAGGAACTACCCCAGAGACTCTGGTAGAGCAGGTCTGAGTGCAGCCTGAGAATGTGTATTTTTAACAGGCACCCCGATGTTCCAGTGCAGTCAGTCTGAACTGCCCTAGGGGACCTCCTTATGCAGTGGGCGACGTTAGGTGATCCATAATCAATCTAAATGACACAATTCTCACCTGATATCCAGATTAGAAGAGTGACTCTTTATGTCATCATATACATCAATAAAAAACTAAAGATAAATGTTATTCCATAATGTATTAACTATGTTTCACATAGAGCACATTTTAAATGATGCTAAGGTATAACTTGGTGCCTTTTTTCTCACCCTTAACCATCATCAATCTCGACTCAAGTGTGACCATGACTTTATATCTGGAATTGACTAAATTGTTGCTTTCTAGTCATTTTAAAATCCGAGTTTGGGACTCGGGCTTCTGGCCAGTTTGATAACTGACGTTTCTTTTTCAGGCTTCTATCCTGACACAAAGGTAGGGAAGTAGGTGTTTAGCTACTCGTGGCTGTTATTAGAAGGCACTTTCACTTTACAAATCTTCCTGGGAATGCCCTCCTTGGTGGCCTGCTGCCGAACCCATAGGCTTTCATCTCTTTTGGAGTCCTTCACTGTCATTTCCATAATGTCAAGAAGGGAAAGAGCGGGGTTATGTGGAGGGCACTACTGCAATGAAAGCAAGGCACCCTAATTAAGCCCTGCTCCTACTTTACCGCTGGAAGTTAACAATCTCCCTTAAGAGACATTCATACTCTTTCTCACCCCACTCACCCCCTCACCCCCCAGCTATTTCAAATGAGCCCTCTTAGTTATTTGTTTCTTGACATTTAAATAATGATTCCTTTCTTTTCAACAGAATTGACTTATGGTAATAGCCTTCTATTTTTTACAGAGGCACACACATCTCAATGCATAATAAATGGAACTTTAGAAATAACCACTAGGGCATTTATACATTCAGTGAGCATTCATTTAGCATGTACTGTGTGCCAGGTTCTTTCCTGGGGGGAGGGGGAGGAGCAATTAACACAGCCCCGCCTCCTCAGTTGGCCACGGTCATGTGGGGGTGGCAGCCTTTGCTGCGCTCCCCAATCCTGTCCACCAGGAACTAGAGCACAGGCTGTGAGCCCCCCAGGGAAAGGTTTCCCAAGCCCAAGCTAGGTCTTGTTGGTCCCACCCCCCACCGAAGGTCGATTTCCTTTCTTCTTAATTTTATGTATTTGATCTTCTAACAATCCTCTTTATAACTAAAGGAATACAGGCTCATGGGAAAAATTCGAACACTACAGAATTGTCTATTATAAAGAGACCAAAGCTTGGCTTAGAAACCTGGCCCCAAAAATCAAGTCAAGCAAGATTTTAAGATACTAGTAGACGTTTATCAGAAAATAAGTCCAGTGATGCTGGGGCTGGGCAGGTAAAGGAACAATAGTCACACTATTTAAAACATGCATGATAAGTTTTAAAATGCTGTTTTACTGTGTTTAGTGGTGGCATCTGGCATTTCTTGTTGTTTTAAACCAGGGGCCTGCCTACACTCTCTTGGAAGCGATGAAAACGTTCATCGTCCCCTGACTGGGCTAACTGATCCACCATCACCATTATCTCTATAGAATGTATTCAGAACAAAGTTATCTAACATGATGCCGGTCACCACATAGAGTGAGTTATAGGTAGAGTTTGGGTATTTTGATCTATTTAACCTATTTCAAGTGAGTCTTCAGGTATGTCGTGGATGCTGTGCTAGAATGGGTCTGGGGGCTCCGAAATATGTCAAAGCAGTGTCAGATTTGGTTCCTTACCTGAGGGTGGATATCGTCTTAACACAACTGTTTTCAGGCTCATTTTACAATTGCTTTGTCCAAAAAAAGCAATTTAAGAGATTGGCATACATTCTAAGACACCGGGTGGTCAAGGGTCCCAGGCAGTCAGAGGACAACTTAGCCCCTAGAAGTGAAAAGCAGACAATCTACAGAAGCCCCAGCACATAAGTAGCCATGACACCACCAGAGTGTGCAAATCTAGTGTTTATTGAGTGTCTGCTTTGTGCTCAGCACAACTCAGACATCGTGGGTGAATTCAAAAGATTTAAGAGACTGGGTGCCCACTTCAAAGGGTGATATTCAGTTGGGATTTTCATTCGCTCCACAGTTAGAGAACAAGGGAAGCAAATTTCTACCAGGTGTGCTGGGTCGGAGGGTCATGAAGGCCCTGGGGGCTACTTGAATCTCCTCAGGGAGATGATGATCAAGTAGCTTGGAAGTGAGAGGGCAACATCTTCAGACACTCTCCTGGCTCTTCTCTCTTGAGACTTGTCACCCTGAGGAAGGCATGGTGTAGTCCAATCACCACTGAGCAAATCAGTATAGTACTTAGATTACGTTAATGTGAAGAAAGCGTGTCATCCTTTACACTGGAATTAAAATAAAGTGAACAGTGTGCATCATTCCCAACCCCTGTAGTGCCATCAGTTCATGTGCACTGTCCTTACAAGCCATCCAACCAGATTCCACAGAAGACTCCTACACTTACTCCGGCAAGTGCTTCTTTTTTTTCAGCTCCAGCAACACAACAGACCTTTCCACTCCCATTACCCATGAACAGCCCCGGGAGGCTAAAGACACACTTTCTCTATTATTCTCAAAGATAAACATCGCTTTTAGGAAACAGAAGAGAAATCAAATGTTGAGGCAGAAATAAATACTAAAAGCAACGCCATAAAGAGGCCCTGTCCTCAGACACGTCTCCTCGGGGTCGCTTTGCTGAGCAGAGCCATGGTTCTGATATTGAATAACATCTTTATAATCTCATATTTTCTGGACTATGAAATTAACATTTACATACAATGAAATCACCTCAAGAGGAAATAAAATAGCTTTTTCTAAAACGAAGTCTGAACATCGTCACCATTTTGGAATCCTGGATTGTTTTCTCCTTTACTCAAATCCACAGAAGGATAAGGATTTTCTTCATTTCTTTCTTGATCTTTCCTGTTAAATAAAGTGAAGTCACCTTAATATAGTGATGTTAGCATGACGAGGCCTCCCTGGGACTCCACTGGGCCTCTTTTACATCTCAGCATAATCACCGGTGTATTCATTTGCCTATCAGTCCCCTCGTCATGGACTATAAACACCTGCAGTGCATTGGGTTCGCTTCTTTAGCCCTGTGATTGTGGAGATGGCTGGCAGAGCAGTCAGAGACTGGTTAGGGTATGAGCTCTGGAGTAAGAGAGAGGGGGCTTCTGGGCCTCAATTTGCCTATTCAGAAAATGATGGCCGTTATGTGGAATCAATGAAATAATGCTGGCAGAGCACTCACAGTACCTGGCATATAATCCTCGGTAAGTAGGAACCATTATTATTATCTTTAAGAACTCAGTCATCATTTAGCCAATCGCCTCATTTGGAAGAGCTCCCCTGCTAAACTAGCAACCTCCGAAGTATAAAGATCAGGGTAGGACAAGTAGTACAACAAGCCGCTTTGGAATCTGGGCGTATATCCCAATGTTACGCATTAGCTGTGTAAACGTGAGAAAGTTACTTGGCCTCCCTGAATCTCAGTTTTACATATATATGAAGATAATTACAGGTTTACATCATAGGTTTGCTGAGAACATTAACGTATGAAAATATTGAGCAGGGTAGCTGGATCTATTTTTCTGTGTACCTTCTGTTAACATAGTGTGTGGCATGATGGCGATATCCCCAAATAATTTCATGAACTAACTTTGGAATAGTATCTCATGTGCAAATTTTTAGTATGTATTGTAGAAGAGTGCTTCTCATACTGTTATGTGCATATGAAACACCTAGGGTGGGGGGCTTACTGAAATTAAGGTTCTGATTCAACAGGTCTCCCCGAAACTGATAACTTTGGTGGGATTTGGGAAGGGAAGTTGGAAGCAAAGAATGACAGGGAGACTCTATGTATCCTTTTGTGTTTTTAAATTTTTAACCAAATGCATGTATTCTATTCAATGCCTAATTTTAAAAATGAAGCTACTTTGGGGAACTAAAAATCTCTATAGTGAAGAAAATTGAGCAAAATAAACTAGTACATGTAAAAACTCCACCAAGAACATGTTTAAACAACCTGAAGTGTGTGCATAAAGTTTTCTTCAGTGCTATAACACATTATCAACCTCAATTACATAAGCCCAACGAAAGTAAATGATTTCTCAAGATCAGGAAAAAAATATCTAGTGGCAGAGCAAGATTATAAACCAGGCCTCTACTGATTTAAATCCTGAGTGAACTTGGATCTTCAACTCAAGAACAAATTAGAGGGTGGCTGACCCATGAACTAAGAGGATGATAGGGAGCCTGGGGTACCCAAGAAGGAATGAAGGTGATTAAAGAGTAGTGGTCTGAAGCAAATCTCAGAGCTCACTCTTCAATGATTTTACAGTTCAAACACATCACCAACCCAGTCTCTAGGTTCATGCCTAGAGCTGGGAGGACGCATCAGTAAAAATAACCCTCTGAGCCTGCCCACTGCCGAGTCTGCAGTGCCTCTTGGCAGTAGGGCAATGATGCTGTGGCCAGGGTGGAGTTTTCCAGGGCGGGCATGCCGGCAAACCCAGGTTGGACACCTATTGTGTGGGAGGGCTAGAAGGGGAAGTGCTGAGGAAATCTGGTCATTGTTCTGTACAACCTGCCACTCACTGCAAACTTCCCCGTTAGTTTTCCCTAAACCTTTCTGTTTTAGGAGAGCTAAGTCTAGGAAAGATCACTTACTTCCTTCGGTCTCTGATCCCGGTGAAGATGAGCAGGCCAATAGCAACCACTACCACTCCCATCACAACCCCGAAAACAATCAGCCATATGGTGACGGGTGGCTGGTAAGGGGGTCCCAGTGTCGGCTGAATACCCAGAAACTCCAAGCTGTTGTCATCCAGGCGGAAAGCATCATTGATACGGCTCCGAGACATCCTATTCCCAAAAGTGAAACATTTAGGCCAAAAGGACACTTCGACAAAACAAAATGGCGTGTGATTGTTTACTAATCCTTATATCATTGTTCCTGAAAGGGTCTGATAAGGCTTATCCTCAGAATGTACTCCTTACGTAACAATGAAATCCAAATAGATCACCAGGTCCAATGCAAGATATGAGTTTTGACAATTATGCTCCTTTCATATCTTGCAACCTGGATTAGGTTTGGCAACAGCTTCACTGGAAAGTTGGTTGCAAGTGTAGAAACATGCAAATGGCTGGCACTTGTTCATTCGTGACTATTGCGTTGCAAAGGCTAAGTTAGCATATTTGGGAAGAACCTCCCTTCTGTCAGAGTATGTCTACAATGTCTTTATATGAAATAATGGAAAAGGACAATGGGTACACCTCTTCTACCAACGAACCGGGTCCTACCCCAGCTGTATTTTCCAACTAAAAGGTGTTCACATGTGGAGGCAGCACTGGGGATGAACACAGGAAGGGGCTTTTGCCAATTTCTCCAGCCCTGGGATGGGACAAAGCCGAATTTTATAGAGAAAAAAAGAATGGAGACTATTTTTAAAACAAAACAAAGAATAGTGAAATGGGGAATATTCTGGATCGAAAACCAGTGTCTAGCATCCCATCCTCCCACCCTTGGGTACAGTGCAGGTCAAGAGGTCAGAGACCACCCAGGGAGGGAGAGAGGTCAAAGCAGATTTAGTTATGTAACCCTTGGCAATCTCAGCCTGCAAGTGTCTCAGGTCATTCTGGAAACAGGAAGTTCAAGGTCTCCTGCAGTGTGCAGGAAGGCTGAGCTCTTTCATGATGATCTCAGCTGGCACTTTCCCCCAAAACAGAGAGAAGTTATTTGGAGGCAGTCAGTGAGTCTCTGGGCATGGCTGGGTTGGACACCCCAACTAAGTCAGATTTTCTAGGCACACACACTGCCCAGCGCATCTTAGCTCTGCTTCCAAAGATGAACAGCAGCTCAAGGGGGCCACCTAGTGAACTTCCCTGCCGAAGTGGGTATCCTCAGCTTTTTAACACAAGGGGAACCAACTACATCTACCCATTCTTCACTTTTGCTGTTTTGGAAAACAGCTGAGGCAAATGGACAAGTTGTTCCTTCTAAACACTCACTGTGTGCAGCACGTCCCTCTCCTAATGTGGAGGCTACGTGACGTCTAGGAAGCCTGTTCTTGCCTCCTTTGTTTCACACTTGGGTTAGTTAAATGAATCCTCCATCCAAGTCCCCATAGCAAATGATGGCCGTCAATCCCTGCCCATGTCCCTTCGGCACTTAAACATTTTCCATGAGTGCTGGCCAGACTTTCTTCAGCCAGCAGCTGCTGCCTCTGCCTGAGGGCATTCTTGGGCCACAAAAGTCTGCCCTGCCCGTGTGCCAGAAATGCCGGGGGAGTCATGTCACCTGTAAGCAGCTCTCAGCCAAAGACTGATGGCAGGTGGTGAATCAACACGCCAGCTCTGCACGTTCTACACGGTCCTCCCGGGAATCGCCAGCAGCATTGAGCTCCAGTTGCCCATGGTGGCAACGTGCCCCGTAACACTCAGGTCTTATCTTCCTTCCGTTCTCTGTCTCCTGTCCACACTTCTCTGTCAGTGCTTCTTGACATCGCCTCCCAAATAAACTATTGGGTTGTCGGAAAGGTCATGATGCATTTTTGCAACAGAAAACAGAGTAAAACTACATCATGACTTTTCTGACAACCCAATACTTACACTCAAATGCTTGTCTAAGGGCCTGCATCTGGAGGAACCCAAATCAAGACAATCCCCTTGCTATGAGATCCTCCAGGAATTAAAACACAAGTGGTTACGATGAGATAAAACATGTACATGACTCAGACCGGTGCCTGGCACACAGCAAGAGCACACTTATTACTAGTTATTGTTACTGTTGCCGTTGTTAACCCCTCAGCCTTACGTAGTTTGAAAGTAAAATATCACCTGATGGCCGCTTCAACTTCCGTTCTAGGAATGATATCAGACACGTGATTAGGTGAAGTCACAAAGAAGTTGAAGGAGACTCTTGGCTTCCTATCACTCACCCGCACGTCCTCCTCCCTGTGGACACACAAAAGAAACATCTTCCTTTGTAAAGAAAGGACACAATAAAGAGAATGAAGACTTCTGCTGGTGAAAAGCAGGTTAGGGAGGATCACAGGGTTAAGTAGAGAGATATGGGGCAGGGCAACCACTGAAGGGTGTAATTGTCTAAAAGCGTAACACCGCCCAAAGCACATGAACTCAACTCCATAAGTTGTGATAGCAAGTCTTGGCAATATTTCTTCTACCACCACATAACAACCATATTTTTTTCAATGATAGAAAAATATCACACTGAAAACACCAGAAGAATCAGCAAGAAACCATTGGTGACCCAGCATTGGGATAAACAATGGTAGGCAGCAGTGGCTTAGTAACATGGAAAAAAGTGGTGAGTTTACACCCTCCAACACTACCCCACCCAACAAAGCTGTCATGTTACACCCACAGGTGAGGGGAAAGAGCGGGGTTCACAGCACAATGTGACAAGACTGTGCTCTCATAGCTGCCAGAGCGATCCTAGCAAAACCTAAGGCAGATCATGTAGCTCAAAGCCCTTCTCACTCAGAATAAAAGCCAAAGTCCTTGGAATGGCTTGAGACCCACGTGAACTTTCTTTGCCTCTTCCCGCCCATGCCCCAGTACCACCATGACCACAGTACCTCCTACTTACTTTCTATTAGCTCTCTGATCCAGCCACACTGGCCTCCTTACTGTTGGAGGATATTCATTTCTCAAGATCTTTCCAGCTGCTATTTTCCCCGACTGAAACATTCCCCTCCTCCCCCCCCTTGTCTGCATTACTGGCGCTCTCTCTCTCGCTCTCTCTCTCTCTCTCTCTCTCTCTCTCTCTCGCTCGCTCGCTTCAAATATTTGCTCAAATATTACTGAGGCCCTTTCTGACCGTTTTAGCTAAAATTGAACTCTGTACACATACATGCACCAGCACTCCCCAGCCCCTTTCCTATTGTATTTTTCTCCCTCGCACTTATAAGCGTCTTGTTGTACTACATTTCACTTATCTTAGTTTGTAGATTGTAACACATGCACAAACAAAACATGTATATTAGAATACAAGCCTAATGAAGACAAAGTTTTCTGCCTTTTTCTGTCAGTGCTGAGGGTGCATGAGAGAATTTGGGGGAGGGAAGTGAAAAGGACAACAGTAGAGAGGAGGGGAGAGAGTGGAAAGGGAGAGGACAGTGCATTTAATAAGAACAGTCTGCAAGCCAAATAAGTCACAATCATTTCTAAATAGAGTGACCCAAATCCTAGGCTATCAAAAAAAATTAAAAGCTATTAAAACGTTTTTCTTCATTTCACTTGAATAAAAATTTAAGCATAATATCTTCTCAGCCCCAAAAATAAGGAAAGTTCTGGTTGAAATAACTTGAGAGCACAGCAAATCAACTCACCCAAAATGAACTGTCTGGTTTTTGACTTTTAAAAAATACTCTCTCATGGCATATGCAACAGATGCCTGGAACAAGTACATTTCATTATCATTCCATTCATACTGCAAATTCAAAAGAAAAACACGCTCAGTAGGGATCATAAGATACATGCAAACCGACAAGTTTTATTATAGTCCACAATCATTATTTTTAAATTTTCTAATATTCCAAAGATTCCTGCTATTCATTAAGTCAGTGACCTCCAACTTGAGTGTATAGTAAGTATCACCTGGAGGCCTGGTTAAACCAATGAATACTGGGTCCCACCCTCAGAGCTTCTAATTCAGGTCTAGGATGTGACACAAGAATGTGCATATCTAACAAGCTCCCAGTTGGTGCGCTGTTAGTCAGGCAACCATGCTTTAAAAACCACTGGGTTCACTGATTCTTTTACTTTTGCTTGATGTAAGCTGAAATTAACACCCTGAGGGCAGGGTGTTTATAGAGGGGAGTCATGAAAGTCATGGATTTTGGTTAAAATGTCCATATACTCTAGACAAATATGCAGAGTTTTTACTATTTTTATAGTAAGTTCTCAGATATGTATAAGTGTAAAAGATAAAGAAATTTGAGGTTCAATGGAAAAAATAACTCTGTAAACAACAAGGTAATTTGTTTGTTCTTGTTTTCCACTGCTAAACAAATGGCTTATGTATTTGCATAGTCAAAGAAAAACTAGCGAGAAAAAAAAGCATTCACTCTTTCGTCCAGTAGCTGGCAGTAGAGATCAATGGATGGCACAACGTTTGCATCTGTCCTTTCCCTTTTAGGAAAAACAATTACTTCTAAGAGTTTTATGGTTTCAGGTCTTACATTTAAGTCTTTAATCCATTTTGAATTTGTTCTTGTATATGGCGTAAGGAGGTGGTCCAGTTTCATTTTTTTGCGTGTGTCAGTCCACTTTTCCCAGCACCATTTATTAAATAGACTATCTTTACCCCAATGTAAATTCTTGCTTCCCTTGTCATAGACTAACCACCCGTATATGCCTGGATTTAGTTCTGGGCTCTCTATTCTGTTCCATTGATCTATGTGCCTGCTTTTATGCCAGTACCATGCTGTTTTGATTACTGTAGCCTTGTAGTACGTTCTAATGTCTGGAAGCGTGATCCCCCTGACTTTATTCTTATTTCTCAGGGTTGCCATGGCTATTCAGAGTCTTTTTTGGTTCCCTATAAATTTCAGGATTATATTTTCTATTTCTGTGAAAAATGCCCTAGGTAGTTTGATAAGAATTGCATTGAATCTATATATTGCTTTAGGCAATATGGACATTTTAACTATATTAATTTTTCCTCTCCATGAGCATAGAAGGTTTTTCCATTGCACCATTGTGCCACTATTCACAATAGCTAAGACTTGGAAACAACTGAAATGCCCATCGGTAGACGACTGGATTAAGAAACTATGGTACATACACAATGGAGTATTACTCAGCTATAAAGAAGAAGGAAATCGTACCATTTGCAACAATATGGATGGAACTAGAGAACATTATGCTAAGTGAAATAAGTCAGTCAGAGAAAGACAAATACCATATGACTCACTTATACGTGGAATCTAAAAAACTGAATAAATGAGAAATGTAAACAGAAATAGTCTCAGAGACACAGAGGAAGAACTGAGGGTTGCTATTTGGGAGGGGTGGGGATGAAGGAGAAGGGGAAGGGATGAGACAATACAAATTGGTAACTATAATATGGCCTCAGGGATAGACAAGACAGTCTGGGGAATATAATCAATAATGTTGTAAATATTTTTTAGGGGCCAGATGGACTCATGTCTTGTTAGGGAGACCACTTCATAGTGTAGAGGCCTGACCACCGCACTGTATTTCTGAAGCTGATGTTCAATAATAATGTATGTCCACTATAATTATATATACATATATAGTCACAGGATGTAGAGTAGAATGCAGGAATGGAGTCAATGGAATTGTAATAGATAACCATGATATCGGGGGTGGGAGGGCAGTAGATGGGGGAGGGGGGTTGTGTCTGTGTGAAGGGTGAAAAGGGTAACTATTGCATTGTTCTGTACACCTGAAACTAACAATAAAAAAAAATTAAACAAAGCCAACCAATGGAAAAGACTGGTGAAATTGAAGGTGAAAAAATACATAGAACTAATAAATAAAATAAAGCAGTGGTCCTTTAAAAAAAACAATTACAAGATTTCTCAAAGAAATTGCTATATTAACTTCAGCTTGATATCACTCAGCTTTGAGAAAAAGTTGCTCTAATAGTAATAATATTATTAATATTACTACTAATAATATGCTGGTTACTATTTCTATGTTAAATAAATAAATAAAGGTTGAGTTCTCAAAAGATCCAGTTGGACTTGGCAATGACATGGCTTGAACTGGACAGACATTCTGGCTCTGAGGTGTAGCAGGTGTGCTAGAAATATAGTTCTGGTCTCATCAAAGGAGCCTTTTACTCAGTACATCGGCCTCAGAATGTTACACCATCAAGCCCTCTGAAGAGTATTTACCAATTCCTCACTGCATGGGACAAATGTCAAAACAAAAAAGATAATTGACAGGGAACCCAATCTGCTGGATACTTTGAAGTGATTAAAATTTATTAGGCCAAGGGAAAGCTAATAAAAATATGACAGAAAGAGCAATAATCCCAGACACTCAATGATTAAGAAAATTGCGAAGTGACTTACGGCCATTTTTATTATTTCTTTCTTACATGTTGATTTTTTACTCCTACTACATTATTTATTGTATATTCAGATGTCTTACTTATCTATGAAATGACACCACGAGTGCTGTGGAGCCTTGGACAATACTTAACTTCCGAGGAAAGTAAGGGGATAGACATACAATCTTTGGATCTCTCCAGTGCAAGTAACAATTTACTACAGCACCTGGGACTGTTTTATCCAATAGGCCCAGGCTGTCCTCCAATCCTGCAAAGCCTTCATGGTGCTATGTCCCCACACAGGCCTTTGATCCCCATCTGCCTGGGACAACCTTTTCCTCTTTCCCAGCCAAAGCCACTACTTCTTCAGACTGGATAGCCCGAAACAGGTGTTTAGGAGAAAGCATGAGCTGATTAACATAATTCACATGAAGGTGTGAGTAATATGATTTTCTGTAAAACATTTTGTTATTCCAAAATGAATCTCTGCATCAGTGGTTCTCAAACTTGGCTGTAATTAAAATCACCTGGGGAGTGTTTCAAACTCAGATGCCCAACTCTTGATGCCACACCCCAGAGCAATTAAGTCAGAATCTCTGGGAATGGGACTCAAGCATTAATATTGGGTTGTCGGAAAAGTCATGACGCATTTTTGCAATGAAAAACAGAAAAAAATACATCGTGACTTTTCCGATAACCCAATATTTGTAAAGCATCTCATGTGACTCCAATGTGCAACCGGGTTTGAGAGGCAGTGTTCTGAAGCAGAGCATGACAGTCTTTGCTGTGTATATACATGACCTGCAGGCTTGTTCACATGCAGATTCTGATTAAGCAGGGCCAGGGCTGGGACCTAAGATTCTGCATTTTTAACAAATTTCCAGGCTATAAATTGACTAAAGAAAACAAAGTAAAGCTCCCTACACTACTTCTAAAAACAAACCATCTCTCAAAATACTACCATGTTCTCTTCCTTGAATATAAGTAATGGTGATAAGAGTGAATTAAAAGGGTGGGTATTTGTTATTTAAGATTGGATGTTTTGGATGGGGGAAGAGAGGTTGTCACTTTGTGAGGGTGAAAAGGATAACTATTGCATTGTTCTGTACACCTGAAACTAAAAAAAAAAAAAAAAAGATTGGATGTTTTCTCATTCTTCTTAACACCTTCAAGGTAACAAGGAATAAGTAGACATGGCCAATCCAAGAAGGAGTGTGTTAGTGGGGGAAAGAAAGAGCAGAAGACCAGAATCTGGGACTTGTAGTTCTTCAGAGAACCATGTGGCCTCTCATCATTTAGACCTTTCTGGAACGGGCTTATTGTGTTCTATTTAAGGGAGCACGCTGAAAAGTCAGGGATGCACTGTCCAGAATACTCACTGCTTTTTCTCCAAGAGCTGATATCAGGCTTATCCGCACTTTAATGCTTTGGTCAGCAGCATCTGATTAAAGAGAAGTCACAGGCTGTTGTTACAGATGATAGATTGATCATGTGCATTTCTTTCCCCTCCCAAGACCCCACTAAAGTGACACTAAAGGAATTTTTAAAAAGGTATAAAGACACTTTGTGGAAATGAGAAGTAATGGAGGAGTGGTAAGTGCTTTCTCAAGGGTCAGGAAGCCATGGCCTAATGAGAACTCAAAAGTCCCCAAATCCCAGACAGGCTTGGGATTCAGGTACAGCCGGCAGTGGGAAGAAGATACCGGACTGAAAACAAGGGGAACGAAAGTCAAGTATGGTTAAAGCCACTTTGGGGAACAGTTAATCCTCCTACCCTTTATGCTCTTGCTTAGATAATCGCTTGGAGGCTGTGCTGCAGCAAAACAAGAATTAATAAAGAAGACATGGAATCCAAGAAGCAGTGGATTCGACCAGGAAAGCAGCAAAGGGATGACCCAGGATGAAAATTGTGGTCCAGACTGAGACAAAAGGATGTAAGACTCCAAGAGGAAAGTCTAGGAAAAATGAGATTGAGAAAGAGTAGATATACTGGAATCGCTGGAAAAGATGAACGCATTAAAGATAGCAAATCAGGCATGAAAACTAAATGGGGCAGTAGAAACCCGAGGACAAACAAAAAGCCACATAAAAAGAATATAAAATGGTATATTACTCGGCTCTGCAGACATAATGATGTAAATAATGATCATTTCTTTACTAAAAATCATTATAAAGCTTTTGGGGAGAATGAGAAGGGGAGGTGGAAGAGTAGGCAGAAGTGCATATCTAAAACTGACCAGTAAGGAAATAACAATATAATCAAATTGTTTAGAAATATGAAAGTAACTTCCAGAAAGAAGAGGTAATAGCATGAAGACTGTTGAAGGGTTTGTCTTTGAGGAGCAGGATTCGAGTACAGCGAGTTGGGGACTGTTATATATATTCTTTTATTTTAAGTATGGGGCTTGAAGAGAGAGAGAGATAGAGATAGAGAGATAGAGAGAGAGAGAGAGAGAGAGAGAGAGAGAGAGAATGATTTCTCACTAGTACATAGGAGGTACTCAAGAAAAATTGTGCTTCCTCCCCAGTGAAATCGCTGTTGCCAACATCACACAATGGGAAGAGGTAGAACATGCCCTGCTGTGTACGGCCCCATGAGACAGGGCCAGAGAAGACGAGGGGAAGAAGAAAGGGAGCCATTTGAAATGTGTCCCCTCCATGGACTCACATGGACTCCAGTAGGTGTTCCATCCTACAGAAGAATTACTGTTCTGCTCCTTCAGCCAGGTAAACAAGGGATCAAAGTATCTGAGCAGTGGTCCTACATCCATATTCGTTGATCCTACGACACTTTCCAGTGCATAGGTCCAGGGTTCGGATTTTCCAAGCCTCAACATCTCGCTACATGAAAAAAAGGGAGAGTGGGTTCAGGGCGTTTTGAGGGATTCCAGATGTACATATATTTACTTGTATGATATATGGTTTCTCCTCTTTGGCTTGTCTAAGTCTGCTTCTACAGCAGAATAGAAAATAAGGTGTGTTAACGGATGTATTCATCCTTCCACGTACTACAAAGAGAACTCTGTAGTTATGACGTGCAGAAAGGAGGCAGCCTCTCTAGGCATCACATGATCCAGCTTCCTGTGTGACCAGAAAAGACACATCAAATTGGTAGATGAGGACATTTTGAGACCAACAATTTTCTTTTTTAGAACAAAGAAGTCAAATGTAAACCCAGGCATGGAAATGAGTCATTTTGGATAGTAGAAGAGGTTCAACATTTTGAAACATTTCTTACAGCAGCTTCTTCCCGGCCTCAGTGGAATTTGAGATGTCACATTTGTGCAGGGGACCTTCGTGTCGAGCTATTTTACAAAGGGCTTCTTGAAACTGGAATTCAAAAATGGTCCTTGTGTAATAACTGTAAAAGACACAAAGAAACAAAAAAAGCAGGTCCATGTTTAGTTACTGTGGTACAGTCAAAGATTGGGGCATTTATTTCAATTCTGAGGTCCTAGTAACCAAAAAGATACTAGTCAAACCTCTTTCTCCACAAAGACCCAAACATGAAACCTACAGACTCATCATAACCTTTTTGAATTTCTGTATCAGCTGATAAAAATGCAGTGTTATTTTGTTAAATGTTAGCTCACGTTTGCATTGTGCTATACAGATTGACAGCCCTTCCATATACATAATGTCAATCAATCCTATGGCAGGTTAATAATATTATTTCCTCTTTACAAATAAAGAAATTGAGGCTCAGCAAATTCAAGATCTGGGGCTCATCAGTGAAGAACATAGGTTTTTGGGCTTCACGTTAAAAACGCTCTCTCCATTACAATCACTCTGAACTCTGCCAGTAACAAGAAGACAAACAAAAATACTTGTTTGCTTTTCTCCCAAGGATATATAAATTCCTTGATGGTGTTTATTTAACCCAATAAATCATGTAGGTAAATTTAATGGAAATTGATAATCTATTTTGCGGTTTTAGGGGAGAGGTGAGCGGAGATAGAAAGAAATTATAGTCGACCCTTCATAGATCACTATTTCTTTACCATTAGCACAGCTGTCCACAAAGCTTACAAGTTAAACAGTGAGAATAAGACTGTCATTTACCGGATGAATGAGTAATCATTAGCAACGTGGAACAGAGACGCTGGGTCACAGTATGTTTCATCATGGGATACAGGTTCTACCACCCCGACTATCTCTCGCCTTTGGGGGGAAAAAGAAGAAACATTAGCTATGGTTCACTTACCGTGAGAAGGTACAGTTGGATGCCGTTTCATCCACAGATGGCATTTATACTGGAATAGGTTGACAGGCGTAATAGAAACAGTGCCCAAAATTACAGAGTACAGCCCATTATGTGGTTACCTCTTCCTTTTTTAACCCAGCCAGACTATACCACTGGAAAATAGCTTTGTCTTCAAAACACTGATTTCATAAAGTGCATTTCATGGCCAAAAACATACAGTAAAAGCCCTAATAATTCCTCTCTGGCACCATAGCTGATGTGCTCCTGGCAGAATTCTGTAAAACTGAAATCTTACTTATTCTTCAAGGCTAGCTCAAGGCCACCCTTCTGCCAGCACAGCGAAGCCCTCCAGCTCCCTTGGTCTTCTCTAACTGTGCCTCCTTTGCCATTTCTGTCTCCATTTTATAATTGTTCACATACAGCTTCTTCTTCCCCCAGAGACTTGAGCTCCTAGAGGGCAGGGTGCCATGTCTCGGTCATCTCTATAGTTCCGATGTAAACACAGGGTCTGATGCTAAGGAAAGACTTCATGTGTATTTGTTGAGTGAACGGAGTAATTAACACTTTAATGAAACACCTTAAGGGTCTGATTCCATTAGGGTACCTTTAAAAATAAACTAAAAGGGATCAAAAAGTAATTCATTCAGAAAAAGGTAGGAAGACCATGTATTTGGCATTGTTTAAACATAATACATTTGTCTGATTTTGGGAACATTATAGACACTATTTCAGTAATATGCAAATTCTAGAAACAGTTATTATAGATGCTGCTGCCTCCTTTCTCCCAAGTAGGTTTTATGTTAACAAAGAGAATTTTGGCAGAAAAGTGTCACTGACTTAAACTTATGGATATGGGGCTCGATGCTGCACATAGGTAAATCTTCACTACAAAAAGAAAAAATAAGAAAAACAAAAAAAAAATTGACAGGAGTCTAATAGATGGTGGGGAAAATATTTCCTTCCTTCCCTCTCTTCCTTCCTTTTTTCCTTCCCTCCTTCCTTCCTGTCTTCTTTCATAATCTTTCATCTAAAACCCATTCATTTCATACCCGCATGTGGCCCTGTGCAAGGCACTTGGGACACAGTGACAAAAAACATAGTGCTGAAGCCACTGAAAGGGATCACTACATGTCGCCCAAACATGCCAGGCTCTCTCTAGCTAGGAATTCTCTCTGTTCCCCTCTGCACACACCTGGTTAACTCCCACACCTTTCTCAGAGTTCAACTTGGATGCCTCTCCTCACCTGACCCACCAGATTGGGCTGGGATCACCTTGGATATCCATAGGTCCCCATTCCCTCCCATCACAACACCACACACAGTGGTTTCATTTTCCACATCCCTCTATAGACTAAAGTTCTTTGAAGTCAAGGAGAGCATCTGAAAGATCAGCATTGGATCCTCAGTGCTTTGTGTAAAAGGTGGAGTCAATATTTTTGGTTTAAAAGAATGAATAAAAAAATAAACAAAAATGAGTAAATTGACCATTTCCTAAATAATATCACAGTGTAATAGATGACTGAACACTTAAAAAGACAAGTTGTGTCACCTGACCCTGGTGGGGGTTGGGGGTGAAGCAGAGCCAAAAAAATATTATCTGAGAAGAGGGAACCCAAATAGAGACTAAAAAAATAAAGTGGAGGGCCGGCCGAGTAGCACGATGGTTAAGAGCTGGCTTGGGACGCCAGAGGGCCCCGGTTCGGATCCCACATATGAGGGCCAGTGACACTGCCCTCCACAGCTAAGATGCTGAACAACAGTTCAACCTGGAGCTGGGCTGCCGTGAGTCGCCAGCAACGGCGTAGGCTGCAGCCCCTGTGGCAGTGGGTTGCCATGGGCTGCCGTGTGTGGCCGGCGACCAGCGTGAGCGGCCAGCAGCCGCTGTGAGCAGCCGTCCAGAAGCTAGCGACTGATCTGCCTCGCCCGGGAAGAGCGCAATGATGGCGCCAACTTGGGCCAATGAAGCAACGTCCTCCACAACTAGACTGAAGAACAAAACGACAGCAACTTGTCTGTTTCCCTTCCCCCAATTCCCCAGCACTGTTCCCATCCCCCAAATTCTCCAATAAAAATCTTAAAAAGAAAAAAAAAGAAAAGAAAGAACTGTATAAATAAATAAATAAATAAAAATAAATAAAGTGGAAGCAGCTAATGTATGTGTGTGTGTGTATGTGTGTGTATTGATGGCATTTCCCTAGCCCAAATGTACTTCTCTCTCATTTCTACATACAGAGGGTGCCAAAAACATGTATACACATTTTAAGAAGGGAAAAAACTGTATTAAAATTGTAATAATATATACCAATAACAAAAGATGAATACAAGGCACGTGTATACATTTTTTTGGCACCGTCGGTATTTAGCCCCACATCGCCTGATTTTGAGATTTAGCTATTGGAATCCCAGTTATTCTGACTATGAAGAATTCACTGAGAACCCCAATCCTAGTTGTCTTAAATTGGGTTCTCACCGAATCAAACCCTAAGACAAGGTCCTGGGAAACGATCCCAGGAAACATTGGCAAAGGAGTGAGGAAGTGAGACAGGGAAAGGAAAACAGCCCCAAAAGGTGTGTTAAGCAAATTACCAGTCAAACGCTTTTAAATAAACAGCAAACTCATGAGAAAACATTTTACTGATTGCATATTCACTGACTTACTTCATGTCCCACCACTTTTTCGTCCACTCCTCTTTGGGGACTTCACCGTTAAAGACCATCCACCTCCATTTTTCTAACATGTAAGTAAATGGTAGCGTTGCAACAATATTCAGGGCTTGTTTGAGTAGGAAGTTTATTTCTGTTTCTAAAAATAAAATGGAAAAGGATAAATAGTAAGATGAGGATGACAGTGGATGTTTTGTGTTGGGTAATTTCCAAATCTCAAAATATTCCTCAAGATATACTTACTATAAGGAGGGTTACATGAGAAATATTGACAGTGGACATAATATGTATATATTCATTTTCTCAGTTAAGGGATTTGGAGTAGAGTGAAGCCTTGGATAGGATAGGTAAGATAAGTCCACAAGCAGCCCGTAATCCTCATTTTTTTTCATTAGTTTTAATTGCCTTCCTTAAGTACCTCTTATCAGAGCTAATTAGGGTTATTTCATCTATTTTCCCAGTCATACTGTTTATTCTTATAAGTCCCATGAAGGCAGCGACTGGTAATATTTCATTCAAGACTGTATACCTAGCCCGGTGTCTGGTATATGATGCCCCCTGTGTCGCTGTTAAATAAACACATAAGAAACAGATGTGGCCAAAAGCCAGCAAAACAAAGAGTGAAAAAAAAACAAACAAAAAAGAGCCCTCCTGGAGGAAACCACCTACTGGATAGTCAGAAGGACAATGTTCTTTAAATGTACTGACATCTTCCTTACCTGAGTTTAAAATGATTTCATAAATTATGCTATTTCATTTCTCCTTTATTATTGATGTAAAAAGCAGTAGGCTCGCTCCAGTGTACAACTGGAGCTCACTGAGATGTAAGCAGGGGGATATTGTCTACTTGGCACACCACTCTATCTCTAGTGTCTAGAAATACGCCTTGCACATAGTTTGCACTCAATAAATAGTTTTGGAAGAAGAAAGGAAGTGGGAGGGAGGAAGGGAGGGGCTTCTTTGTTTTATATCATTCACTGATTGGGCAGAGCCAAGGAAAGAAGAGGAGTTTTTCAAACCAGAGGTTTAATCATGTTTAGAACTGTCTTAGGGATTCAACCATCTTTGCCTGCTGTCAGGGAACATTTTTTAAAAAATGATAAAACACATAATTGTCTGTTAATTAACTTGAGAATGATATTCTAAACTTAGGAAAAGGTGTGGTTACTGTAAAGTTCCTTCCCTTTCTTGCTCCCTTCGTGGGAGGATGCTGCTCCCCGTGTGAGTCTGCTTACCCACTGGGTCTGTTTACAGTAAGCTTTTCAGGCATGATGATGGCTTTACACTGACCTACTCCCAGGCCCTCATGAGATCACCAAGGTCTGGGCCAGAAACCAAGGCAAAACATATTGCCCACACAAGAATGAAGCTCTTGACCTTGACCTCATTGACCAAACCTTCCAGCCAGTGGAGCTGATGTTTATGTCCTAAATAACTAAAATGAGAAGACAGAAATACATGAAAGAGAAGAACATATTTGGCTCTAAGTGTCCCTCTTTTATGAGGGAGAATCAAAAGCCATGGCATCCTCACTGAAGAATCTGGATCTTGGGAACATTTGTCCTATACTATCAAGTCCAAGCCATCCCACGAGAAACAGGCTGTCTCATCCAAAGAACAGCATGGACCTGAGGGGATGTTACAGGGGCAGACTCATACTTCCACTGGAATGGACAGAACATTCCAATCCCTTCTGATCTTGATGTTCCACCACCCGTTCTTTAAGCATTCCTAAATTTAAGTTACCCTTTACTTTGTATAATTTGTGGGAAAAGCTTTAGATCAGGGCTCTCGCTCTGGTTCTGCCACGTTGCTTTTTGACTTTGGGCTACTTTCTCTCTCTTGTCTTCAGTTTCCTTTCTCTGCAAAATGGTTTTTAGAGTCTGTTCCAGCTCTAACATTGTGGCAAGTTTTTACCTAGAGCCAGAGGGATGGAGTCTGATCTCTGACTAATTAGCTAAGCGACCTTGGATAAGCCATTTCGGTTCTGTGGGCCTGTTTCAGCATCTTTTTTAAAATCTTCTGTTAGATGTTTCTTAGTTCTAAGACCATTCAATTCAGTTACCTCTCTTTTTCCCTTTTCAAAGATACAAAACCACAAATTGATATGTTGTGATAAATACTTAAAAATTTGTTTACCAGGAGCAATACCCAGTTACTCATAAATACCTTATACTTAATGTGGCAAAAATTAAATATATCCTATGCATGATCATAAATACCTTTGTCCACATCAGACTAAAAATCCCCAAAACATGCGATGAAAAAAATGTCCATAGTGGATGGTGTAGAGGCTTGACCACTGCACTGTACTGCACCTGAAGCTGATGTTGAATAATATTGTATGCCAACTATGATTGAATTGAATATATATATATATATATATATATATATATATATATATAGCCATGGGATGTGGAGTACAGTGTGGGGAGTGGAGTCAATGGAATTGTGATAGATATGTATGATGTTGGGGGAGGGGGGCGGTTAATCGGGGGAGGGGGTTATCACTTTGTGGGGGGTGAAAAGTATAACTATTGCACTGTTTTGTACACTTGAAACTAGAAAGAACGAAAGAAAGAAAGAAAGAAAGAAGAAAGAAAGAAAGAAAATAAATAATTTTTAAAAAAATGTCCATACCATTGTCTTCATTAAAATCAGGTGGCAGTAGACCCATGGTTTTCAAATGTTTAGGTGTAGCTACGGAAAGTGACATGACTTCCCCGACAGCTTCGTGGAACCCTTCATTAGCTCCACTTCTTAGCAGGTAGGGTTGTATGGCATACGCCATGTCATACTGGATGTGTCCCATCTCATGATGGGCTGTCAGGAAGTCCTCCATTGTCACCTTTGTGCACATCTTGATCCTGCACAGAAATGGGCAAGATTAAAATGAATTTCATTAAATTATCACAGTAGCATGGATCATCTTCCCAAAATTCATTCACCAATGAATCTGAAGACCTACCTTTTACATCCTAGAAACTGTAGAAGGTGCCCAATATAGAGTGAGGGGCAGGGCTGAATGCTGCGCTCCTGCCCACAGACTCATAGGAAGAAAGATAAGCAGAGTCTACTACTACAAACGCTCTGAGACGAGTACTCTACATGATCATGGACATGGCTTTGGGCATACAATGAGTGAATGTAGGCACATCTCCTAGAAGCACTAAGAAGGGCATAACAGAGGATGCAATGAGCAATCTAGACCTTAATCAACATGCAGGAGTTTGCCAGGTAGATGGCAGGGAGGGACAAGAGGTTGACATGCCTGGAGGTGCTCAGGGGGAAAGGCTTGAGAAACGAGTGTGGCGTTTAGGACACCGTAAGCAGTTTGGTACAGCCAGGATAGAGAGGTAGTAGACAAGGTTAGAAACTGGCATTTGGGAATCATTAGCATGTCAGTCATGGGGTGGATGTGGTGGTCCATGAAGCAGGTGTAGAATAGCAAGAAAAGAGGAGCCAAGAAAAAGGCCTAGAAGGTCCCAGTATGTACAGAATGGGGAGAGAAAGATGGTTCAGAGGAGATGGAAAGAGAAGCGGAAGGAGTCCGGAAGAGGGTGACAACGCAGAGGCCAGTGAAAAACAGCACTTCTAAGACAACTTGTAAATGTTGCTGTGGCCCACTGAAATAAGGACTCTGTGTGGCAGTTAGGTGGTGGTCCTTTGCAACTTGGCTGAAGTAATTTCATTCACGTAAATGTACGGTCATATTACGGTAAATGTCCAGATTAATTTTCCTACACTCTGACCATGTCATCTCCCTGATAAATTCCCTTCAAGGACTCCCCACAGCTTAAGAATACACTCAACCTCCTTTATGCATCCCAGCATGACCTGCTTTTCTAACTTGGTTGTTCTCCGTTCTCTTTTGAAACAATTAGAAGAATAGCTACTGCATATGTAATGTCTCCTGTAAGTAAGATCCTGTGTTGGGAAACTAACAGACACTCACTTTTAAGCCTCACTCTAGTGCTAGAGCTGAGCCCTGCAGCTGAGCACCTGTTTTGATAAAAAAGCTTTATTGGCACACAGCCCCACCCATTTGTTTCTGTATTGTCTAGCGTTGCTTTTATGCCACAAGGGAAGAGCTAAGTAGTTGCAACAGAGACCAGCAAAGCCTAAAGTATTTACTATCTGACCCTTTACAGGAAAGGATTACCAACCTCTACCCTAGTGGATGCTGCAGGGGCCCTGCCCAGACCTACTTTACCAGGCAGATCCACCCATCTCCCAGTTGCCTGAGGCACAACCATTAAAGGCCAATGGCAGCTTCCTTCCTCAGCGCCTTGTCAGGAGATTATGTCTCCCCACACCCTGGGGCAGTCCACAGCACAGCCGGTGACTAATATGGGGGTACAAAAGGCCAGTCCTCTTGTCTCGCAGTGTGATCAACTCTGTGGTACTAATCACACTCCAGAGAGCCATGTGGGATCAGGCGGAGGCAAGTCTCCAACAGAGATCACATCCTTACTTAACCCTTTCTCCTGCCCCATCCTGCTCCCCTCACACGCCTTTGCCTGAGAGCTCCCCCTCGACACAGCATTTGTACAAGAATCCCCATCTCAAGCTAGGGAACCCCCCCCCCTAAGACACTCACAAACCTGCAACCTGGGACTTTCTATTCCACTTCATAGATAAGGAAACTGAAACCGAAACCCAAGAAGGTTAAACACCTTGCCCACGGTTGCCTAGTCGTTACGTGGCACCTGGGATTCCAAAGCCTGTGCTCATTCTGCCATGTGACGCAGACCCTTCTCCACAAGCCATTTATTCTTGCCTAACTTGCTGACTGCAGGACACAACGCCAGCTCCCGCGTCTCTGCATTTCATCCTGCTATTCTCCCAACCAGGTGTCCTCTTCCCAGCTCTGTCTCTCCGAACCCTTCTCGTCTTTCAAGCCCAATTCAAATGCCACCTGAAAAGCCCTGTCTGCTCCTTACCCGCTATTCCAGGTTCTCTTCAAATTCCCCTTGAGTGTTCACTGTGTTTCTCTTAAGACACGCACCACTTTCTCTCTTTTACTCCAGCTTTTTTATTCACCTGTCCTGTCTCACTCACACAGGGAAACATGGAGGAGAGGACCAGTGCCTGATTCACACATCCATCTTCCATAAACCTTAGCACCAAAACTTTCCTAATGGGGCCTCCACCATGCCCATGACCATGCAGCTCTAATGGGTGCATATTATTTCAAATGAGGCAAATTGTATAAAGGTTCAGGTTAGTGCTGGCTGACAATCCCCTTTTCCCAGGAGAGCCCAGGTGTGCTTTCATGGACCCCCTTTATTCAAGGAGAAGTCATTCATCTCTTCTATGCTCAGAGAAGCAGAGAAGGAATCTGAATTCATCCTCATCCCGGCCTCCATTGTCTCCCATTTTAGTATCAGCTGTGTAAATATCAGCCTTGCTACCTGAAGTCACCCTTCCCTAGGTCCCAGGCTGTGGGGTGGCAGACGACTTTCCGGCCGTCGCCTGGCTCAGTTAGCATGGAGTTTTCCCAGAATCCTTTAGTCATATTAGGAAGGCCAACAGACACAAAGAACTTCTCAGCCTCCTGGAATATCTTTTTTGCATCCCACTTCTGGGGAAAAAAAAAACACAGCATTTAATTCCAGCATTAAAATAACAGCATTCTTTTTGTTGGATATGTACATAGGTATAACCTTTTGGGGAAGCAATTTGGCAATATGTATGGATAGTTTTCAAAGTACTTATATTCTTTGCCTCAATAATTCCGTCTGTAGAGAACTAACCTAAGAAATTCTCAGAAATTAGGTCAAAGAATTACATTTAAAATGATTCCTTGTTTATTATTGTTTTTAATTAAAATATATTTGACATATAACATGGTGTAAATTTAAGATGTACAACATATAAATGATTTATAACAAGGAAAAAAGTGGAAACAACCACTAGAATAGTTAAATAAATAATGATGACTTTGTGGAATGGAAAATCTAAATAAATTAGTAAGCGAAAAGTAGAATATATAAACCACTTATACAGCATAATCTTAATGAGGAAATACATGAAAATGTTAACAGACTGGGTGACATTATGTGTGATGTTTTTGTTTTTATTCTTTATATTTCAAGTGTAAACATAAACAACAATGACCTCTTTGTTAAACAATGTTTAACTCAAACCAATAATCATTAATTGAGCTCCTTTAAGGGGCAAGGCCCTGGCATTAGGCTCAGTGGAAGATACAAACAATACAGGGGCATGAAGTCATGGGCTTCGGGAACCAAATGGGCAGTTGAGCCTTGGCTTCAAAGTCTGCATGGGAATCGAAATTTCAGAATGTTCTGGAACTGGAGAAAGGAAGCAGTTGGTATCTGCCTTCCAGCAAACTCTTCTGGGAGCCAGTGTCCCTGGAGCTGACTAAGATGTCTTTGCAGATAAGACCCACATCAGACAAACTAAGTTTGTGTAATTGACAGATACTTCATGAATCACTTTTAATGACACAGAAAACTTCCTCTGATCTCAAAGACCAGTCAAGTCTGGTTTTTCTCCTATGTCATCCCTGGGGATAGGAAACAGGATATGACACTATGACTTTTTTTTTATTATTGGCCTATAAAGGCTTAATGTCGGGCAATATTGATATTAATGACTATGGCATTTTTAAGCAGAATGAATGTATACCAGTACAAAATGGTGTAGACAGTTAACATCTGCTGAGTGAAGAGTAAACAAATAGAAAACCAGACTGGAAATATTAGGAGTCCGGAGTTCAAACCTTAGTTACCATTAACTATCTTTATGACTTTGGGCAAGTCATTTACCCGAGCTGCAGTTTTCTCACTGACAGCATGGAACTATCACAATACCTGTCCTGTCAGTCTCATAGGTTTTCTGTAAAGATAACATTAGAAGAGGTGGTGGGGACCAAAACACTACCGACAGGCTAAGGGGTGACATAAAGATGGGCCTCTGCTAGAGCAGCAGCAGGGATCTGGGGGCCCTTGCAGCTTTGCAGCTTCATGTTTTTACTCAGTGTGAATCCTTCCCAGGAGTATGTTACATATGTGAAGATGTTCACTGCATTGCTGTTTTCAGATTTAAAACTGTTAACAAGCAAAAGTACAGAAATGCCTAAAGTGTAAATTATGGTGCGCCTATCTGAAGAAATTTTATACAGCCAACAAAAGCATGACTATGAATTCTACCCAGAAATAAATGTAGACCGTTACCAAATTAAAAAAAATATATATATATATATATATATAGATTTATAACTTTGTAACTTTTATAAAACTATATAATTATATAAAAGTATATGGAAGGGAACACAAAGAATTTAAATAATTATACCAAGATGGTAACAGAAAGTGGTTTAAAACTTATTTTAAAGATTCCCATAATATTTTTAACAATAATATTTTTAAATATGCAAAACTGTTCTAATGATATCCTTTTTCTCACTATTATAGATATTATGGACTGATTACTGAGCAATGACTAACTCTGGAAAGAGTGATGCCAACTAGTCAGTAATTTCACATCTTACTTGTTAATGGAAAACTAGGCCATCTTCATTTTTTTTTTAAAGATTTTTTTTTTATTAGGGAATTGGGGGGATGGGAACAGTGCAGGGGAATTGGGGGAAGGGGAACAGACAAGTTGCTGTCGTTTTGTTCTTCAATCTAGTTGTGGAGGACGTTGCTTCACTGGCCCAAGTTGGCACCATCATTGCGCTCTTCTCTGGCGAGGCAGATCAGTCGCCGGCTTCTGGACGGCCGCTCACTGCGGCTGCTGGCCGCTCACGCTGGCTGCTGGCCACACACGGTAGCCCATGGCAATCCACTGCCACAGGGACTGCAGCCCACGCAGTCGCCGGCGACTCATGGCAGCCCAGCTCGAGGTTGAGCTGTTGTTCAGCATCTTAGCTGTAGAGGCAGTGTCACTGGCCCTCATATGTGGGATCCGAACCGGGGCCCTCTGGCATCCCAAGCGAGTTCTTAACCATCGCGCCACTCGGCCGGCCCAAAAGTTAATTCTTGAACAGTCTTGAGAGCTATACCAGGCCAGCGAGCGACTACCTCACCCGGGAAGAGCGCAATGATAATACCAACATGGGCCGGTGAAGTGACGTCCTCCACAACTAGACTGAAGAACAAAAGGACAGCAACTTGTCTGTTCCCCTTCCCCGATTCCCCAGCGCTGTTCCCTCCCCCAATTGCTCAATAAAATCTTTAAAAAAAAACCAAGTACAGTTAAATTAGCTTGAAATTGTTTCACTCGTATTTACATGGTTTCATATAGGGAAGATAGGAAGAGAAGGATGCTGTAAAAAGAAATGAGGATTTAGATTTGGTTTTCAAGGCCTCTTCTTCCTACCTGGTTCACCATTGCATCAGTAACATCTATGTTTGGTTTCTGTCCATAGGGGACTGTCAATGGGTACAGATTTGTCCAAAATCTACCCCACATATCACCTAGTTAAGAAAAGATTTTGTTAATTCATGACAAGGACAACAGAAGTATGACTTGATATTTACACAGTGCATGAGGTGAGGTTGGTAAACAGGCCATATAGTGTTCTAGATGTAATCAGGTTTCTGGGTTTCCTTTTCACTGCCTCTTTGTCTTGTCTCCTATTTTAAATGTTCAACAGTCCCTTCTTTCTCTAGGTCTTTTAAGAGGTTAAGTTGGCAGAGAATTGTGTGGTTAGGCAAAGTTGTTAGGGAATCATCTAAATTTTTCCCATTTGAAATTACAGTGGAAAGGCGCAATTTATTAAATATATGGACATCATAGCTACTATAGATTAGACACATATTCATATAATCCACCATCCAAGGGAAAAATATTACGAATTAAACTATTAGTAATCCCTAATGTTGAATTCAAAAGAGGTCATATAGGATCATCATTCAGGAATCTACTAACTAGTTACTAATTTCCACGTTTATTACTATACTATAGTAAAACACTTAACTGGGCAATTTTTCAACCATCTCAAATAAATGTTAAATTGAATTTCAAAGCCAGAGACCCTAAAAAGATGGATCTAGAAAAGTCGATCTAATAGCAGGACCAGAATCCTGACACCAAAGAAATGGGGCACTATAACCACATCAAGAATACGCCAATAAACTTATGTTTTAAGTTCTATGCTTAAGTTTTAAAGAAAAATCTATCCACTATAGAAATATCTGATATGTGACATCAGGCTGAAACACAGTCTATAGATAAAAGACCAAAAGGGACCCAACAAACACTATGACATGGCTTCCAAAACCCAAATGTGATCTTAACGTAAATACATAGAATTATCATTCTAGAACAAAGGAAGCCATGGTACCATTTTTACTCCATGTTGGTCAAATCTCATTTGGAATAACTGTTCAGTTCTGAGCATGATATTTAAAGAGGGACATCAACAAAGGATAGCTTGTCCAAAGGAGAACAATTAGAAAAGTGAGATTTTAAAGAATGGTTAAAAAATCTGTATAGGACATTCAAGACAAGAAAACAATGTATACATGATAATAACAATAATATTCACTAAAATGCATTGAGTAACATTCTTGTGCCAAGTACTATGTTATATCTTCTACAACGGTTATTTATAAATTTCTGGAAGGCCATCTTGTAGAAGAATGAACATACCCTGGGTAACCTCATATCGTGAAATTAGGCATAATGAATGGAAGGATTAGAGGGGTGTTGATTCAGTTCCACACAAGGTAGAACTTTGTGATAATTAGTAGCAATAGATTAGTCTAACTTGGAAGGAAGAAAGAGCCACGTCACACCAGACAGGTTTAAGCAGAAATTGAATTACTAAAGAATGTCCGCCAAAGAGGTTGTAGAGAGTACTCATATATGTATTGCTTTAGAAAGTCTCCACAGGTCCTTTGTCAAAATTCTCTCCTACTGAGAGAGAGCCTTGGTTGTGGAGAAGAATCAGCTACCAGCAACTTAGTTTGACTGTAGCAGGAACGTTATGTATGGATGGATGGATGTGAACTTTTCAAACACGTGTATTTTGTTTGGCCTCAGCTTCTGAAGTGATGGAGAGGGAAGTGGAGGATAGCCATTCTCTGGATAGGAATTAGGAGGTTCAGTAAAGGACCCCAGATCTTGCATGGTCTACAAAGTCTCCAATGGCAGGGTCCAAAGTTCTTGGATGATTGATTTTCCTCCTAAGCTAGTCACCTTCCTCCATGATGAAGACATCATTCTTTACTTATAAGATTTCAAACCAAGTACGTTTCAGCAAAAATAATTGGTACAGTTTAGAATGAACTTACAAAGCTTTCACTTGGGCTATACCTTAATTCTAGAAAGACTTTCGCTCATGACTGACCACCCCAGACTGCCAAGCTTCTTCCCTCTGACAATTAGATACTAAAATCCCAAACTCCACCTCAAGAGCTTAGCCAACCAACTTGAATAATAAGATTTCTTTCCCTCCATTTCCACTCTTATTTGAATTTGGCATTCCTTCTCTAGTTATCTTAAATAACCCCTTTATCCTTTGGATTGTGGCCAACAGAATAACAGTTTATATATAAAATAAAGTAATGCAATAGAGAACGATTTCAAATGGCTTTTCTATTGAAGATAGTGCTTTCAAAATAGGGTTTCTGTAATGTTACTAATTCCATTCACTGATTTATTTTCAAAAGCTTTATGTTGGGCCTCACTCCAAAACAACAACTTCATTGGTGGATATAACATAGAGCAAAGTACACAAAGAATTCCTGGAGTTTCTTACCAAGCAAATGGGCAGGGAGGCCTCCAGTTGGACTGATGTGGGAAGGGTAGGTATCCATCAACTTTGACCTCACATAAGCATGAAGCTGTACATACAATGGTTTAATCTGAAAAGCCCAGGAAGAAAGTTTAAGACCAAAAGAAGCCTGCTCCAATTTCCAGTCCTCAACACTGAAAATAGAAACTTCTTTAGACAAGTAGAATTTCCCTAAGTTCTCATTTCTTCTCTTCTCAAATGTTCTGAAGGGTTTGAAAGCATTCCTTCTTCCCAGATACTGACGATGACTAGTTCCACTGCATAAAGCAATAAACACAAGGAATATAGGTCCCAAAATGAAAGCAGATGCAAACAAAATACTCACTTTTAAGATGCAAACCACTTACTTTGCTTTTAAATTGAGGTATCACTTACATACCATAAAATTCGCCCATCTTTAAGTATATAGTTTCACGAGTTTTAGTAAATTTATACCACTGGGCAACCATCACCACCACCCAGTTTTAGAACATTTCCTTACCCCTGAAAGTTTCCTTGAGCCCATTTGCAGTCAATCCCACTCCCACTCTCAGTCCCACGTAATCACGGAACTGATTTCTATCTCTATAGTTTTGCCTATTCTGGACATTTGATATAAATGAAATCATACAACATGTGGACTTTTGTATCTGGCTTCTTTCACGTCACATGTTTTTTAGGTTCATCTATGTTATTGCATGTGTTAGAAGTTCATTCCTTTTTATTACTGAGTAGCATGTCATTGTATGAAGGCATCAGAGTTTTATTCATTTCATATCTCATGGATAAAATTCACCAGTTTGGGGATGACTGGGTTGTTTCCAGTTTGGGGCTATTGTGAATAACGCTTCTATGAACATTCGTGTATAAGTCTTTGTTTTCATTTCTCTCATACAGACACCTAAGAGTGGAATACCTTAGTCATATGGTAAGTGTGTGTTTAACTTTTCAGAAACTGTCAAACTCTTTTTCAAAGTGGCTGTGCCATGTGATATTTCAGTCAGCAGTATGGGAGGGCTCCAGTATCTCCACATCCTCACCAACACTTGGTATTGTCAGTCTTTTTAATCACTGCCATTCTTGTGGTATGTACTGGTTTTCAACCATGTTTTTAATTTGCACTTTCCTAATAACATCTTACTCACTTATTTGCCATGTCTTTAATGATGTACTTATTCAAATTGTTTGCCCATTTCTTTGGTGGGGGTGTTGTTTGTCCTACTTCCATTTTTAATAGCTCTGCCCAACAATGGCTATGACAGAGTAGCTTCACATAAGAAGTTTGAAGTCAAGGGGTAAGGCGGCGATGTGGGGATGAAAATGATGGAAGGGCTTGGGACACCAGCTCTGAGCAGCAGGGCTGCCAGTTCGGATCCCACATGAGGGCCAAGATGGTTAACAACAGCTCGACCTGGAGCTGGGCTTCCGTGAGTCACTGTCGATGGCGTAGGCTGCAGTGGGGCTGCAGTGGACTGCTGTGAGCTACCGTGAGTGGCCAGCAGCCGGCGTGAGCTGCCAAGAGCTGCCATGAGTGGCTGTCCAATATGGGCCAGTGAAACGACGTTTGCCACAACTAGACTGAAGGACAAAAGGGCAGCAACTTGTCTGTTCCCCTTCCCTGTTCCCCAATAAAATAGTTTTTTTAAAAAAGAAAGAAAATGATGGAAGAAGGAGACACTAAGAAGTGTCCATGGGACACTTCAATTCACAGGAGTCTCCCTTCTCCATAAAGGCTTCCTTAGTCAAAGATAAGAAAACTAGAGTATTGATTGTCCTGAGGAAGGAAGCAAAGGCCATGACTGCTAACAAAGGAAGACAGTGCTGACTCCAAGTTACCCACCAAGACCATTCCTTCTTACAGTCTAAAGACCATTCCTACCTAGACTCTTTCCTTCTTATAATCTTGCTGGTTAGTGGCTGAAAAGGGGAGGGAAACAGAGCATTTTTTATCATCTGTAGGAGCTGCCATGTTATTCTTTAAAACCTTTTCAAGCTCTAATATTCCATCTCTGAGGCCTGGGAATGGCTGACCAGTGTGTTAAGAACAAGCCAGAATGCCTTTGGTCCCTATCCCTTCTTCGCATGCGCTGCCCTACATCTGTCACTGTGTACAGTTCCTTGCTTACCTCTTCAAAGATGCGTTCCACATCTCTCATCAGCTGGTCACGGCTGTACTGAAAGCCACTTGTCCCCTCTGTTTCATAATCACTTCTCCAATAATCCCCATAGTCCTCATACTCTGTTTTTAAAAAGGAGAAAGCGAAGAACATAAGGGCAAGAAAGAGATAAAGCACAGTATACATAGATTAGCTTTGCTGGGAAGTTTTTACAAAAATCGAGAAATCTGTCACATTTTTATTGCCCTCGTAAATATCAACTCAAAGGGATGTAAATGAATAATAACACTTGCTAATGCCTGTGAAGCACTTACTCTGTACCAGAAGTTGAAACGCATTGTTTCATCTAATAAGTGCAAACACTCTCCCAGGTTGACATTACTCTAATCCCCACTGTGCAGATAACGGCCGACTCTCAGATGGTTAAATCGTTTGTCCAAAGTCATACAGCTGGTGAGGCCCACAGGCACACTCCTAGTCTCCTAACCCTGGGTCTCTACTCTCTCCATAGGTCAGTTTGCATCTCTAGCTTTAAAACATGCCATTAGATTTGAGTTTTTAAATTCTCATTTTGTCCAGGGCCTTCTATTTTCAATCCCAAACCAACTCATCTTAGACATTGCCACCGTGGGCCTGTGTTTGTTTGCAAGTCATATGCATGACAGTACGCCTCTGTGTTTCATATAATACCTCATCATCAGGAAACACGAGCTTGTGTTAGGGTATTAGCTAATAAGGTTTGCCAATATATTTTAATAATTTCTACTTTGACATGCACAGTGGCAATGGATGATCAGGAAAATGAGGAGAGAAATAAATATTTGGATAGAAGGATATGGTGATGAGCTACTGTCTCCAGTTTGCCTATGGCTTGAGAATGTGAGTTCAAGTGGTAGGGAAAGATATTTAGAAACAACAGATGGAGAAAAATCTTCCTTACTCAACCCCAGGAGACAGCGAATCTCCAAAGCCTAAAATCACTAATAATCCGTGGCTTCAGCTCATTCCTCAGGCAGGACAATAAGCTAACAGGTATGGAAATTCCTCCCCATGTTAAGATTGTTATGACCACATGATTTAAGTTATGATTACAACTGATGAAAATAGTGGGTGTCCAGCCTAAATCAATCTGATTTTGTTTTTGTTTCTGTGACACCGCCCTGAGGTAAACACACAAATGACCTTCGAGAATGAACTGTGGCTAGATGGGAGGTTAGGTGAGAGATGGTGTCTCTCGTCCTTTCTGAAAATTAGAATCCCTGCTCCATCCCCAGATGACCTCAGGAATGCTTGGGAGCCTGAGAACTTCCCAGAGAACTGATTTGGTTGAGGCCCTGTAGCTGAGTCTCACTCCTGAGCTCTTTAAACTGTAGAATGTTGATTCATCTTTCCTTATTCCCTAGTAGTTTCTTCTTTGAGATGGCAACACAGATTGTTCAGCCGAGGGCAGTTAAATTCGGTACACCCATTATATCAAAGGGCAGCCTTGGTAATTAATGAGAAATAGCCCCATGGCCCCAAAGAGAACCTCAGGACCTCCACAGACCAGCAAACTTACGGTATCCTCTTGCCATCTCATTTTTCAGGGCCACATACTCTTCATAGAATGGCCTCAGCTGCTTGCCGACCTCAGACCTCCAGCCTTCCCAGGCCCAGAGCCTTTCATTGTAATCTGTGCTGCTTGCCATTATGTTGTCCAAACCTGTTATTGCAAAGCAACCAAAGGGAAGTAAACATGGATTTGTAAAACTTTTATTTGTAAACAATCACATGAACTTTCAAGAATTAAAAGTAAGGCTGGAAGACATCAAGGTCAGAAAGCTGTGAAATGAAATCTCATGATTCTTTAATGTCCTCATCCTCGTTATAGTTCCAAAATATTTTTTCAGATAAAATAAACCACTGACATCATCTCATTAATCACCAACTTAATTAAATTACATGAATGTGACAGGCTTTACAATGAAGTTCTGTTAAAAGTTCAAAGTTCATCTACGTGCTGAAACACACAAATTTGGAATCTTGTCATCTTTGGATTGTCCATCTGAAAGGCACGATGTCGTTATCTAACGTTACTCTCATTTTTAAAACTTGGAATAAAAAAGTAAATTTCATAATCACCGCTCAAAATTAATAGCCTACCTGGTTCAAGTAATAAGCATTCCTCTGGATTATTTGGCTTACAAACTTTTCCAGTGCTGTAGATGGTGCTCATTGTGTTCAGAATTGTGTTCAACTGCAAATTAAAGATAATAAACGATGTTAAAAATGGAAAATATGCTAAAGAGAATGCTAATAGAAAGATGTCCCTTTGGGCATGTGATTTTTTATGCCTCAAAATACAGCAGTTCACATCTTCTTTGCCAAGTATCTTCCTTTATGTAGGGCAGGAATAGCTCAGTTAAATTTCCCCACTATCAACTAGCACCGAGCCTTATAAACATGTAATAAATATATGTGGAGTGACTGAAACAAACAGCTCTACCAAAATCCCCAAAATGTTTCTCTCCTATGCAGGCACAGAGAAGTGCATTTGCTGTTTCACTCAGCATGCACTGAGTGCACACTTATTGAGCATCTACTATGTCCTACACTCTGACAATTCTTATATGAACAAGTCACTGGTCCACAAGGACCCCACTATCATGGGACAGTGAGCCAGCCATGACATCAGTAATTACATAACAGAGTAATAAGTGCTATAACTGTCACCAAAAAGTAATGTGGCAGGCTGGGGGGGGGGAGTGGATAAATTAATTACCTGGAGATTCAGGAATGGCTTCAAAGAGGAAGGGACATTATAGCTGTGTCTTGGAAGAGAAGTAGAAATTGGTCGAGTAGAGAACAGAGATAAGGGAAGAGCCTAAAAGGTGGAAGGAGGTTGGGAAAGACACAGTATTTTCAGGGAGTGATGACATACGGAAACTAGAGTAGCGGTGCTAGTTGAGAAACGTGAAGGACGTGAGAATGGAGAGGAAAGCAGGGGCCAGATCATGAGGGGCCTTCTATGCCATACTGAAAATTTTCAACTTTACCCTGTAGGTAAAGGGGATTCAAGGTAGTAAAGCGGTGTTACTCCAAGTATGGCCCACAGATCAGTGCAAGTCAGCGAGTGGTTTGTTTCCATTCTGTGATAAGTACAGGAATGAAGGGGATCAATGTTTATAAACTTAAAATCATTTGATATTTCCATGACATCCAAGCACATGATCAGTGAACTTAAGTGGTCTGCGATGGATTGGTAATAAACGGAGAGAAGGAGAAACGAAGGGAGGCAGGGAAGGCCGGTTCTCTCCCACAGATGATTTAAGAAGCACTGAATAAAGGGCCCTGTTTCCCCTTCTCCTCTTTCCTTCTCCCATTATTCTCTCACTCTGCTATAAGAATCATTATGCTAAACTATGAAATAGATCTCATGCTTAAAACTTCAAGAAGATCCCACAGTCCAAAGGAATCAACCCAAATTCCTTACCACAGCACAAAACGCCTCGCGGTCTCTCTCTCTCCCTGCTCATTCAATCTCCTCCTTCCACTCCATTGAATTCATGCCTCCCTGAGTCTCCCCTCTTCCCAAACACTTCAAGCTCTCATGTGAATTTTGGTGGTTTTCAGTTCTGGCTGCACAATAGAATTACCTGGGATCATTAAAAAAAAATAATTCCCAGGCTCCACCGAGGCTAAATCAGCTGTCTAGACTCTAAAAGACCAATGGGCAAGGTTTCTCATGGTGTCTTCATGGAAAAGATCGGGAAGCATGGAATGGATAAGATAAAGTGGATTTATAACTAGTTGGATAATTATATCCAAAGAATGCAGCATAATAAATATCAGCTTGTAGGAAGATGTGCGCCATATGGTGTCATCTGTTCTTATCGTGCATTTTTTCTTTTTACAGATGCAGATTAGAACACAGAGGTCCAGAGGACAAGCAACTAAGAGAGAAGGCTTTGATGTTAAACAGCCAAATATTTTAGATAAAAAATATTTCAATAGGTTAGCTCAAGGGTCTGTAAACTATGATCCGCAGAGCAAATCCTGTGTGCGGCCTGTTTTTGTAAAGTTTTATTGGAACACAGCCACGCCCATTTGTTTATGTGTTAGCTGTGGCTTACTTCCCACTGCAACAGCAGAATTGGCTCATTGTGACGGACAATACAGCCCACAAAACCTAAACTATTCCCTATCTTTCCCTTTACAGAGAACAGTTTGTTGACTGCTAGGCTAGACGGATGGGATGAGAGACGTTATTTTAACAGGAGTGAATATAGGCTTTCTTGAATTTGGACAAACCAGCTACCTAAGAATAGACTTTTAAAAGGTATCACTTTAGAGGAACGTTGGGGGAAGAGATTTGGAGACTTCATTAACAGTGATGCTGATGGGAGCCAACCATGGCATTTGCCAAAAATCAAAACAAAACCTAATATAGCCATAGACTGGCTGAGTAATGCAGAACCCGGGGTGCAGAATGCTCACCTCCATGCAGACCAGAACCAACGCAGAGTGCTGTGCTCGGTTCCAGGATGTGGACAAAATGAAGCCCGCACCAAAGCATGGTTAGGGGACTCAAAACCAATGCATAGGGGAAGATTGACAGAGTGAAGAATGCTTAGCTTGGACAAGAAAAGACTCAACTAGTAAACAGAAAAAAAAATAGCTGCCTTCATTTATTTAAAGACTGTTACAGGAAAGAGCAATCTGGCTTTAGAAGGCAGAACAAAGCTGAGGGAAAGCACTTACGGCTCAATGGAGGGAGTGTCTTTCCATCAATTAGAGGGCCCGTATTTGGAATGGACCCATGCCTGGAGGTTGTCAGCTACTTGTTAAAGAGGTTTCAGAGGAGAGTCAACAATGAAAGGGGGCGGGGAGGAGGATTAGACTACAATACGAGGCTTTTCAAGCTTAGCACTACGGGCATTTGGGACCAGATAACTCCTTGTTGTTGGGGGCTGTCTCGAGCATTGTAGAATGTTTACCAGCATCCTTACCCACTCGATGCCAACAGCACTCCTCTCACGTTGTGACCACCAAAAATGTCTCCAGACATTGTCACACGTCCCTGGGAGGCAAAATCACCCCCCAGTGGAGAATCACAGACATAGACTAAGTGCATTCTTCAGGCTGCCGGGACCTCAGGAAGATGACCTCTTTCTAGGGCGTCCACATACACTACCGTGCCCAGACAACCCCAGTTTAACTCTGTCTCCTACATAACTATAACCAGTGTCTTCTTTCACTCTCAAAGGGCTCCCAGTTTGGATGATAAATGATGTGGCCCCCTACCTAGGCACAGAGCTCTATTTTTAATGTCAGCATTATACTCTGCAGATAAAGGAAGCAGCCATGGGTGATATTAATGTTTGATATTCCCCAAATATTCCAACTCTTGGGATCAGGGCTAGAATGTTCACATACTCGTTTGCTCTTCTCTTCTGAGAGCACTGGTGACGCGCTTTGCTGAAGGATCTGCAATTGACGCTTGATTGTGGCATTCTGAATGTCTTCTAGCCGATAGTCTTTGGCACGCTTGCACTGTTCTTCATAAAAGGCAGACCATTTGGCCCCAGCCTCATTCTGAAATGACAAAAAATAATAATAAAGTTGAAGTCAGAACGACACTGCTTGAACAGATAGAACCGAAGATATGATCCAAAGAACATCTGGTGGAACATCTAGTATTTCCTGAGTGGTTTAGTTCTCTACTTGGTTGAAGGTCAAGGCTTAGGTTAAGAGTGACCAGGCCACTCTTGGTCACTCTCTCTTTCTGGCCCAGTGCCTAGTTTTCCCAAGGGCCCTGTTCTCAGAACTGGAAGTGAATTCTCACAGATGATTCACATTGTGGGGTCCTGGAATGTATGGCCTTAGCAGTGTGCCATCAGTGCGTTGATCAGGATTCGAGGAAGAATGCTCTAAAGGAAGAGCCTAGTAGAGCTCAGAGTGGACTTAGTGGGAATACAGCCCCTCCTGGTGATGCGAACCGTGAAAAATGAGCACCAGTTTGCAATAAGCTCCATGGGTCCATGACTTAGCAGAGATTCTGATCTTAAATTTATGTTCCCCAAAGAAGGTTGCCTAGAATATGGCCATTTGGCAGCCATGCTGATTTTTTACCATCTAAAGAAAACAACAAGGGAGCCGGCCAAGTGGCTCAGTTGGTTAAGAGCTTGCTCAAGAGTGCGAGCTCTGAGCAACAGGGTGGCCCGGTTGGATTCCCACACGGGCCAGTGAGCTTTGCCTAAGCTGCGCCTGAGCTGAGTTGCTGCTTAGCTGTCAGCAGGTGGCAGGATGGCTCAGCTGGTGAGAGCACATGATCCTAACAACAAGGTTGCCAGTTCGACTCCTGCATGGGATGGTGGGCTACGCCCACCTGCAACTAAAGACTGAACTCGAGGGGTTGGCCCAGTGGCTCAGTTGGTTAAGAGCTCAGTCAAGAGTGTGAACTCTGAGCAACAACGGTTCAAGGCCCGGCCCAAGCTGAGCTGCCACTGAGCTTCCAACAGGTGGCAGGATGGCTCAGCTAAAAAATAATAATAATAAAATAAAATAAAGACTGAATTTGGCACCTTGAGCTGAGCTGCCACCCGGATGGCTCAGTGGATAGACTGTGCGCTCTTAACAATGAGGCTGCTGGTTCAACTCCCGCATGGGATGGTGGCTACGCCCACCCGCAACTAATTGAATACAGCGGCACGACTGGATTTGGAGCTGAGCTAGCTGCGCCCTCCACAACTAAGACTGAAGGACAATAACTTGGCTGTTCCCCTTCCCCAATTCACCAACACTGTTTCCCTCCCCCAATTTCCCAATAAAGTCTTTAAAAAAAAAAAAGAAAGAAACCAACAAGCAGATGATGGCAAGACTCACTTGACCACCACCTTGAACATCAGTAGGCAAACGGACTCCTCCAGACTTCTCTAGCACAGTCTCTGTCAATGCACAAACTCATTTCCATTTATCAGAGACTAAAGTGAGCAACTGCTTTGTACACTGTACATCTCTAGGCCATATAAAAGAGGTAGCATATGAGGCAAGTCAGGGCTCCATTCCTGGAGTCAGATACCTCTGACTAGTTGTGTGACTTTGGGCAAATTACTTCACCTCTCTGAGCTGCAGTTACCCTATCTGTAAAATAGGACTTACCTCAAAAGGTTGTTGGAAGGATGAGAAGAAGTAACAAATAAGAAAATGCCTATTAGAGTGTCTGATACATCCTACGTATTAAAAAGGTAGCTATTTTATTATTTTTAGGAAAATGGCCCTTGTCCTTAAGTTTCTTACTGTTTTATCAGATAAGATGTGCATCGTGAATGTTTGATGCATAACAGCACATAATAATGTATAAACCATGAGCCAAGCAGTTTCTGTTATAGGAAAAGAGAGACTCATGCAAGCAACTCGATTTAGCCCAAGACTTCATGGAGAAGGTGGGGCTTAGGACAGACCTTAAAGTAAGTAGAAGTTGGACATGTAGAGTACTTTGCAAAATAATTTACCTCATTTGATCTTCCTAACAACCCCATGAGATAGAAAATCATTCTATCTCCACTTTTCGTGTACGCATTAAGGGGCTGACAGAAACAAACAGAGGATCTGGCAAGCAACTGCCAGCATCTGGATCCTGGATCCTGTGGTGGACAGAATCTAAGATGGCACCCACAATCCCTGCTTCTTGGTGGTACACATTTGTGTGATATCCCCTTGAGCATGAGCAAGACCCATGATTCACTTCTAACCAGTAAAATACACCAAAGGTGACAGGATGGACATGTTTATGTTATATAAGACTGTAATTTTTATCTTGCTGGGAGACTGTCTCCCTTGCTGACTTTGATGCAGCAAGAAGCCATGCTGTGTCCTACCCTGTGGAAAGGGACACATGGCAAGGAATTGAGGATAGCCTCTGGCTGACATCCCGCAAGAAACTAATATGGACCTCAGTCCACCGGCACACAAGGATCTGGATGCTACCAGTAACCACATTAGCTTGGCAGTGGGTTCAGCCCTTGTCAAGGCTCAGCTGAGACCACAGCTCTAGCCAGGACCTTCACTGCAACCTATGAGACCCTGAAGTAGAGAAATCAGCTAAGCTTTGCCTGGATTCCTGACCCACAGAAGTTGTGAGTTAATAAATGTGTGTTGCTTTAAGCTGCTAAGCTTGTGGTAATTTTTTACACAATAGATAACTAGTACAGATTCCAGACATGACTGCACTTTCCAGGCCAAGGAATTTTACTTTCGTCCTGTGAATGCTAGAGAGTCACTTAGGGTTCCAGGCAGGCATGTGACATGATGGAAGTGGCGCATGGAAGTGACAACAACGGATCAGACAAGAGATGATTAGAATAGTGGCAGTGCAAATGAAAATGATTTATCTTTTTATTGAGCTCACACAACCCCTCAGGAACTACTTCTCAATTAATCTTCACAAACAATATTGTGAGGTAGTTGTGATTCTCTCTGCTTCACCAACTAGGGAAATAAGGCACAGAGTGGGTAAGTAATTTTCCCTAGGTCACACAGCTAGTAGTTGGAAGAGCCAGAGTGCCAACCCAAATGTATTTACCGCCAAAGCTAATGCTCTTTAACCATTGACTATAGAGTGTATTTGACACATTCTAGTCTTCTGTCTGACATGCATGAGCTATAAAAGGAGGCTCTTCACAGCTTCTGACACCTCCCCAAGAAATATTTATGAACTGTTCTTGGAGACCTCTGGGGCTCCGAGGGCATTCTTCAACACCCACTTCAGCGGCACGGACGGTTGTTTGAAGCAGCTGTAGTAGTTACTGCCAAATACTGGGACAATGAACCAGGATGCCTCTGTCACAATGGGATCCTTTTGCTCTCTTCCAGAAATAGAACTGGCCAGGTACCTCCTATGTTGCTAGAGAGCTTCCGACTTTGCAAAAAAAAACGAAATCCTTTTGATTTACAAAGGACCCTATTTAAAAAATCAAGCCAACCATAAACTTACGAAGAAGGGGCAATGAAAAAAGAAAGTAATATCGTTTTACTGAGAAGGGAATTACAGTTTCATTGTGAATATTCACTCTCAAACATGAGAACTGTATTTGCTATAAAGTAGGGGGGCAATTTGTTATATAGCACATGACAAGTGTTTGGTAATTCATTTTCACTGAATTTCTTAACTCTTTGGGAACCTGTTTTGAACCAAGTTTTTTTCCTTGTCTCTATCAAATGGACCTCTCCTAAGTAGGGAGCTTTTGGGATCCTACATTTATCAAGTTTTGATGCCTTCTATTAATTGAAGGTATAGTGTCACAACTTGATCGAAAACTCGCCATGCTAGGTCAGATCCATAGGATAGGCTGACAAGCCCAATTAGTCCTATATCTATTGCTGCACTTATACTATATAACAAACAACCCCAAAACCTCAGTGGCATATGTGTTTATTGTTTATGTGCCTGGACTCACTGGAGGTTGCCAGGAAGCTCTGCTGATCTTGACTAGGCTGGCTTACAACTTTGGGGGGCTGGCTTCTGCTGGGACAACTATTCCTTTCCTTATTCCTTAGCTGGCTACCCAAGCGTGTTCTCATGGCAAAGGCAATGGTGCGAAGGACAAACAACATTGTTCACATGCATTCCAAGCCTCTGCTTGCATCGTTTCTGCTAACATCCCATTGGTCAAAAGTAAGTCACATGGTGAAGGACCCAGTCACATCCCTTCCAGCGAGTGGGATGGCACTGCAAAGTGACATAGCCTTGGGCATTGATATAGAGAAGGGTAAAGGACTGGGTCCATCAGTGCACTTGACCATACTGCCTTACCCACAGTGGATCTACAGTTCTTACATTTGCTTAAATACTTCAAGATCTTATTTATAGTTTTTAATGTCTGACTTTTTAAAAGAACAGCCTAGTTTTTCTATTACTCAGCAATAAAAAAAAAAGAATGAAATCTTGCCATTTGTAACAATATGGATGGACCTAGAGGATATGATGCTAAGTGAAATCAGTCAGACAGAGAAAGACAAATACTACCTGATTTTAATTATATGTAGAATCTAAACAAAACAAGATACATGAACAAACAAAACAGAAACAGACCCATAGATACAGAGAACAAGCTGATGGTTGCCAAAGGGGAAGGAGGTGGAGGAAAAAAAGGGAAAAAAATGGCCTAGTTTTACAAGCCTTACCAGTTTTGTCACCTGTAATGTAAATAGCACCTCCTTCTATTTGTTGTAAATTTATCTCTCTTGATCTTTCAAAGGCACCACCTTTTTAGTATGAAGAGATTTGACCAATACAGTTGTGAACATGCTATCCTTTCTTGTTCCATCTCAGACGAATTTGTTTTTTTCTTTTTGAGCCAGGCTTTGTACAACTAATTCTGCTTTCCCTCCAGCTCTCTCTGAGCCCCGTAAGCCATTCCAGTTGCTCTCTTTTGGGACACATCCTCCATTTCTACAATTCTTCCTTGAAGTATGGCCACCAGCAGCATACCCTATCTCAGCATCCTGCTCATCTTGGCACCTCTCATAGCACCTGCCACAGTGCCTGTTTCATTAGGGGGATATCGATACAACGATAAGAGAACACAAGGAAGGGCCATTTCCCTCCCCCAGGTAAGCCCACGCCAGTGCACCTAAGTTCACTAATGCACCCTTCACCATTGCTTGCGGAAGGAGCTATTGGGCCCCGTGTTCGCTTCTTGCATTCAGATATTTTCACTTTCCTTTAAAAGGCCCCAGCTTTCTGCAGCTTGGCCACTTTAATGTATGCCCTTTCATTTCTGGCTTTTGTTTCTAATCAACTGGTGTAATTTAGAAGTGATAGCACTTAATGCCCCAGAGATGGTTTCAGTAAACATCACTACATCTCTTTCCCTAATAGGCTTTCGCAGCATCTGGGCACTCAACAGAACTGTTATAAGTCTCTTCTGCAATTATAACTCCCTCTCCCACTAATAACAATGATATCTTATTGCTCGCCCATGTTCACAGCATCAAGCCCAATTCAGTCGTCACGGCGACCCTATGAGGCAGATATGAATGTTATGGTAGTTTTCACAGACAAAAAAAGCTAAGGTGCAAAGAGGTGAATTAACTAGCTCACGTTCACCCAGCTAGAAAGTGATGGAGCCAGGATTTGGACTTTGGCAGTCTGGGTCCTGAGCTGCCAGGCATGGTGCTGGTGGTATCCCTTCACCACCCCATCCAGGACCATCCAGCTGAGCATAAAAACAAACTCACAAAACACTACAGGCACTTCCAACAGAGTTCAAATAACAAGTGAGAAAAACGCAACCATGAAGAGATGAAAAGAGGTAAGAGCACAAAATATGAGACAGGAAAAAAATGATCTATGACAATGCTGGGCTGTCAACATCGCCTGGATTTCTTTGAGCTTTAGAAAAAGAGGGGGGAAAAACTCTCTTGGGGGATTTCATGTGAGACAGTAGGTCCAGATTTGATCTGTGAGCAGATGGCAGTCATTTAATTTAAACATGCAAGCTACTAATCATTTGAAAAGATAAGCTTCTGAGCTACATTTTTGAAGGAACACATTGCTCTACAACTGCTACCAAAATCTTTTCTTAAATAATGCTGCTCAATTTCCAGCACTAAATGTGTAAGGATACCGCTTTGGGATCTGCAAGAAAAGAACCCCTAAACCCTTGCACTCGTCAAACAAAGTGTCTTGCTTTCCCAGAGCATTCGGAGACTTCTCAGAAGCGGTTTAATTGTGGTTTTTTCTTGGAGGGCTCTGAATGGATTCTGTGACCTCAGGAGGTCCCTCAGAGCTCTGACAGTGCAGGAAGAAATTCCCAAGTCTAGCCTCACCCGACCAATGGTTAGATAATTACTAGCTAGCTCTTTCACTAAGCCTCCAGTTGCGTTTTTCGGTTAATATATTGTTTTAGAGAGTCTTTAGATATTCCTGGTTGACATTGTGGACTTGGGGGAAATTATTAATTCAATCACTTCTGGCATTTCCATGAAATGCTTTGAAACCCCCCACTATGATGAGAATTATTGTGGCAACTTTATGGAGCATGTTCACTGGTTTCCAAGAATCTGGACAGAGACCAGTAAGTTATTCTGTAACAATTTTCCAAAGGAAGCCCAGGGTCAATTCAATTTAGTCATCTGGGACTCCAGAATCAGAAATACTGAGGCAAATATCCAACCTCCCAGCTCAGAGCATTTCTTTGATTTCCCTTTTCAGTTGTATGGGCAGCAATCTAACCTTTAAGAAGCAACAAGTACCCCTCTGCAGCCTGGAGCACTCACCATCTTTTGGACATTCTCGTCGGTAATATTGGTGTTATAGTCCCAAGAAGCAAGTGAACTTAGATGAGACAGGTCTTCAGCTTCAGTGTTAAACTTGTCCAAAAATTCCTTGGCCAAGTCCTCAGAGTTGGATTGAGCAGCAGCTACAGCAACAAGGCTGAGAAGGAGCCAGGAAGAGCCTGACATCTTTCCCTGAGCGCCAAAACCCCATTCACTGAACAACTTTCCCTAGAGTAAAACCTCCTCATGAGATTTGCTCTCTCATCAGCCTTTGAACTTGGGTTGGGCACTGAGCAGGGAAGACAGAAAAAAAAAAGGAAGAAGAAACAGTAAACAATCTGCTGAACCAATATAAAGTTCATCCTGGAAAGGACAGATATGTAAGCATATTTCAGAATGATTTTTAAAGTAAATCAAATAAACAAATGTTATTCATTAATCCCAGAGAATCATAGTTCTCCTAGCTTTTATGGCCAAATCAAAACTTGTACATTTGGTTAATAAGTTCCTAAAAAGCTGTTAAAGATACACGGAAGGTGTTATAATTTTACAGTGACCAAAAAAGCCAAGAATTAGCGATCTTGGGAGTAATTTTGGTACTAATATGTTTTTCAGACAATTCCATTAATAGTTTTCTCTCTTTTTATTTCAAGTTCATATTTACAGGAATTCTCTACTTGGGTAATATTTTCCCTTCCTAAATAAATGACTTTTCCCTTGTCTTGATGAAATTCATTTTTTCCAATAAATTTTAATTTTCATGGTCAGTTTTAAAGACAAAAAAGATACCCTCCAGTCCACAAGTTAACTCTCTGGATCTGGCTTGGGGAACCTTAAAAAGACTCATTTTCTATTTCTTAGCTGACCATGTGAAATAAACACTGGTTCTTTGGCTGACTCCATTGTGTGCCTCCTTCCCTTTCACTTACCTGTTAAACCTCAGTCAAGGTCACAAGGAAATAAGAATGCCTCTGCATGGTATGAAATTCAAGGAGTGTCCATGTCAGGTTCTGGTCATCCTCAGCCATGAGACCATGGCTATGGCTCTCATGTTTCACAGACTTCGGTGGTTATCAGGAGCTGGATCAGTATCCTTATTCCCAGTGGTGTAGGTATGGGTGTCATAGATAAAAGAGAGGAGGCACCTTAAATGGCAAGGCTCATCAGCCTGGGTGACTGGTTGATTATGAAACCCTCATACAGGGAACCATTTCTTCACCCAGAAAAACAAGTTTTCCAAGTCCAGGTGAAATGGCAGTCACCAAGCTTTTAAAAAAAAGTTTCCACTATTTCTCCTTATTCCAAAGTTGTACATATTATTGTAGAATGGGGAAAAATAATTATAAGCAACTGCTCAAAGAGCTTTCCATGATAATAGGGTACACAGTTTTTATCGCCAATATACAGATAATGAAACCGAGGCTCAGATAACTTAAATCAATTGCCAAACTCCCATCACCTAGTACGTGGTAGAGCCTGGACACGACTGCATGCAGCCTGGTTCCGGAGTACAGGCCTTTACACTGTAGGCCATGGTCTAAGAGCAGCTGAGGGTCAGTGCCTTCAGGTCCCGCCACATCAAAAAGAGGTAGATTCTTACTGACTTCGATGTGACTTGAAGCACACAATCCTTCTAAGTGATAAAGTAATTGACAAATTAAAGTAATGATGATAACGAATGTTAACAGAAAGCGAGATTGGTGGGGGGTGGGAGGGAATCAGTGACGTTTCATTAAGGCTCCTCTCACATTTGGGGAAGCTGAGCTCTACTCCTCACAAGCATGAGGAGGAAAAGCAGTGAAGGGGAGGCAGAACAGCGCGTGAGGCTCGGAACCAAGAGCTGGAATATTACTTTAATAACAGCTAAAACGAAACGCTACTGAGGTCACTTCCTGAATGAAGCTCTTGGGTTTAGAATAAAATGGGAGTAGTCCAACTTTAAGTCGCTGAGGCAGAAAATAAGATTAACGTGATCAAATTGAAATGGAGAAAGCAGGATATAAAACCTGAAAGCTAAAAATAGATGGACACGGAGCCTGAGATCACCGTGAGGCAGGAAAATTCTGGAAGGCAAGAGATTTTGAGAAGCAAGGGAAATGGGAGAACTATTCACAATAATTCAGTAGGAAAACCAGCTCAATGATAGCCAACTGCAAGCAGTGACTGTATTCACTCAGTATCCACTGAGGACATGCCACTGTTCTGATAGCTCCCCAGAAGCATTCTCTCCAAGCCCACCCTAAGAACTGAAAGAGTCCACTAAAGACCGAGGGGATGGGACCCATAGAAGCAACTGGCCTAACGGCAGAGATGGTGTTTGAAAAAGAGTGGAGCCAGAAAACATTAGGAGACTGGAAGTATGGGAAAGCTGCTCTGCTTTCCAAAAGAGCTGGAGGGGAAATTTCATTAGGAGTAGAGGGAAGAGTCCATGACCTTGACACCTCACAAAACTACAAAATATAATTTGTAGAATGTGGTTTGCTCCTGGAAAATTATATGTATATATGTCTATACATGTATATGTACATAATATATATAATAATACATTATATATCTGTATAATATATATATATATATATCCCTAAATATATATCTAGGGATTCAGTAGGAACAAGTCAGATGTTGCCTGCTTCATTTCCTTTCTGATAAAAGAATAGTAAACAAACAAAGACACAGTGTGTCTTCTATTTCAACAAGGGATTTAACAAAATGTGAAGCTCTATGGCTAGATAGATCTAAACATCCCAGAGACAACCACACTCTATAGTATTAAGCGGTCCTCTGGTCAACAAGTTCATGTCCTAAACAACAAGAATCTTCATTCAACAATCACTAATTGTCTACCTACTACATGCCAGGCACTATTCTAGATATTGGATATACACTAATAAGACAGGACAACTTCTGGTAGATATCAAATTCTATGAAGTGGGGTAGAGGGAAGAAACACATAGCTGATGATAAATGCTATGACTGCACTTAAGCAGGAAAGGACGATGGTGAATGCTGGCATGGGGATGCGAGGGTGGCATTTGAGCAAAGCCCTGAGGGAACAGTGAAACTCAGAGTCCAGTCAGTGCACAGGGGAAGTGACAGGGGACGAAGATCCAGAGGAAGCTGAGGGCCACACCAGGAGGGCCTTGCAGACAATTGTAGGACTTGGGCTTTTACCCGGAGTAATGTGGGAAGGCATTGGAGGGCTTCGAGCGAAGTGACCTGGCAAAGGTTTTAACCGGATCGCTCTCACTGTCGATTAGCAAGCAGACACTGATGAAGGGAGTCCAGCCAGGGAGCTGCTACAGCGCCCAGTCAAGCGGGCTGAATAGGAGCTTAATCTTGACTGCCCAACAAAAGGTAAGTCCCTCTTAGACTCTCTTAGATTTTGTTAATAGAAGTATTAGATACAAAATAATTGAGAGCATCACGCTCATTTCTGAGGACCACACTTTTAGAGAGGCCCAGGAGAGTATCCAGAGGAAAAGAAATAAGAGAGTAAATGGGTTTAAAATAGTGTCATTTGCAGCACAGTTCAGGCATGGACAGGAAGATTGCGGACAAACAGCCCTCCTCCTTCATGGGACCGCCATTGAGAAGATGACTTCGGTAGCAAAACATTTACTCGGCTACTTATTAGCCATGTGACTTTAGGCAGGTAATAGTCCCCCCACACCTCATTTCCTTATTTCAAAGCTGACGACAATATTATACCGATCTCATAGGGATGTTCTAAGTATTACATGAATTAATACATGAGAACACAGAGAGGAATGCTGGGAACCTAGGAATAAAAGCCACTCAAAATGAGAGGACCTGTGTAATAATTAGGGAACTTTGGGAAGTGAGAGAAATGAGAGAATTGTCCATAGAGGTTCTGTAGCAAACTTGCTGTATTCCAAGAAAAAGCAGGGTCACATAAGCAAAACTAAAATGTACTGCATGGATTATACCAGTTTTGCATTTTTAATCCATTTAAGGAAGAATATTTTCTAAAATATATTCCATCCTAACCAGGGTGTTGCCTGAACTTGTCTTTTCTTTCTTTTTTTTTTTTACAATGACTCAGTGTCATCATCTTGAACATTCTTTACTGACAAGGCTATAACATGACAATGTCTTCAAGGCTTTACATTAAATGGCTTCAAACAGCTTTATTGCTGTTAACTCTGCTGTCTATGCAGGCTCTGGAATTCGCTGTCATTCTTGAGGAATCTGCTCCAAGTAGCCCTGCCCACCACAAATCCCCTCCCTGTTTCTGATCTGCTACCTGCTGAAACCTAAAGGGAAACTAGATAACCATGGAGCTCAATCACAAGGTCCCTCTTCATAGGCTCAGACCCAAGGGTGGGACTCCACTGCACCTGGAGCAAAGTGCGTAGACTTTGCGATCCATATTTCCCTTATTGCTCAACTTTTTACATACTCCCAATTGCCATAAATGGTGAGGTTGCCACATAGCTGTAGCTAAAACTTCCTCTAGTTCCCAAGTTGAGAGGATAACGTCAATAAACTTCAGAGGGAAAAAGGATGTTTTGTGCAATTTCTTATCTTAAAATTGAGAGTCATGCTTCTGACAGAAATAAGGATATCAGGGATATAATGCATAGATAATTTAAATCTTACATGCAAGAATTAAGAATGCATTGGACAACTGGTTTTGACCACATATTTATTATACAAAGTAAACTTATAAGTACTTTACGGAAAGTAAATAACAAGCTGATTTTAGCCCAAAGGAAAAGCTAAAGCTCTTTTCCTGTTTACATTTCTGGTTGCATAGCAGTTGCTTTTTCCTACAGATAGAGCAAAGATAATCTTCATTAACCAAATTGGCAACTATTTTCAACAGAGTTTAAATCTGTGAGGACAAACTGGAGGTTGTACTGATTATTACTGGTCTGAATTTACGATAGTACGGTGTTTGCCATGTAACCCTAATTTGTTTTTACACCCAAACTGAACAAAATAGCAGGCAACACTAGAGCCACTCGCATAAATTTACATCTAGAGACTTAGAAGCAAAACTTGAGCATTTATCCTAAGGAAAATGGGAATCCATGGTAGAGTTGGAACAGGGGAGTGACACGATCTCACTTATCTTTGAAAAGAATCATTCTGGCCAACAGACTACATAGGGGCAAGACTATATAGGCAGAGAGACCAGTAAAGAAGCTATTTCAATAACCCAGGTGAGGTATGATGGCGGCTTAGTAATAGCAGTCGAATTTGGGAGAGGTGGCTGGATTTTTAATACATTTTGGCAGTAAAGCCAACAGGATTTACTAGTGAATTGGACATGGGCTGTGAAAGAATGAGTTGAACAACTGGAAAGACAAAGTTGACATCATTTTAGATGGAGAAGGTTGCAGGTAAAACAGTTTGGAGGGACGTTTGTGATACTGGTTAGAAATCCAAGTAAGGGTGTTGAGAAGGCAGTCAGAAGAACAAATCTGCAGTTTGGCAGAGAGGTCAGGGATGGAGGTAAAAATTTGAGTTGTCAGCTAGAGTTGGATAGTCAAATATGTCTTTTCAGTTAACACCAAGAAAAAAATGATCTTACTTCTTCAGTATCCCAATGTGCTGGAAAGTGTTACTTAGTCCAGACCTCAGGAGGAAAATGGGGTAGATAAATAAGGCAAAAGGTTACTTGAAACAACCCCCTTTGTTGGCTCTTCGAGGATCCATTTCCATGCCCCATGGGATGATAATGTCACCCCAGATTTCTATGTAACACATCTGATTCATAACTGATGGCTGAGTGGCCAATCCAAAATAGAATATACAATTAATGTGATTTTGAGAATACAGAAATTAAGTCAAGATACTTGATTGTGTCATAGTTAGTACATTACAAAACTAATATTCCAAAAGTCGAGAGAGAGAGATGGTAATTGCACACATAGAATGGCACGGAAGAGTGTATGATAGTGACTCTATGATGTAGAGAATTCTCTTTTCCGTTTGTTCCCCTCTCTGACACACAATGCCCCAGATAAGAGCTAATTAACACTGGAGGTACTGGAAGGGTAGTAAGCTTCAAGGCTGGGAAGACTTCTTCTTTGGAGACATCAGAGCTTTGAAGAGCTGGAAGGACCAGGGTGAGGCTCAGAGGTAAGCTTGCTGGTCTGGTCTATAGCACCAGAGAAGGGAGCTTAATTGGGGCTTTGAAGATTTCTTCTAGGTTATCCTGTAAAACTGGTGCTCTGCCCTAAGATGCTAATGTTTATTTGTTTGTAGGGCTCCTTTGTTCTCTCTTTCTTAAACCCAAGCAACTGGGAGATGTAGAGGAAAGTATAATGACTCCAGTTCTCAAAATCAGAGAGATGAGGAGTGGATAAATCACATTGTAAATCCTCGAGTGCCTAATATTTGAGCTTCAAGGGTCAGTCTGGAAGTCAAAAACTGAAAGGCAAAAGTTTTAATCCTATGCCCACATGAATACATGCACTTACATTAAAAGAACTTCTCTTTAATTTAATAAGAGGCTTCAGAAAGTACCACATTTTAATCAAAATCTCTTGCTTTTTGATGATACAGGAGCTGTAATGTCACCATGAATATATGAGAACTAGAAGCTAAGTTGGGTAAGAGCCTTACTATTACTTCATTCTTTGCCATTAAAGACCCTCCTAATAGTTGTGAGCCTGTCTTCAATCTCGTCAGGGTTCTTCTTTGGCTGAGAAGTATGTTCAGTGTCTAGAAACTGTACAACATCAATCCCCGGGCAGCATGCATGTTTGCTGGGGACAGTCACAATGTGGTAGATATTGGTAATATTAATTTGGATTCAATCCAGAAAGAAATCAAGCCCTCCTGGCCTTGGAATTTGAGTAATGGCCTTGGAATTTGAGTAATGCCATTGTGCTGCAAGATGTTATTTTTGGATCTCTGATTCCCAATGTTTTAACATTGGTTTACATAAGATTAGGCAAAGCCTCAGCAATCTCTGCAAAAAACGATGTCTCTAAGCTATTGGAAAAAATGAAAACTTGAGAAAACACTTGGAGGAACTCTCATACTGAGTGTCTTTCTCTGGTCAGCCTTTTCACTGGATTTTGTGATTGGTGTTGTCCAAAGCTTTTTTTCTTTTTATTTTCTTTTCCCTCTCGTACTGTAACACTGGAATGTCCCTAAAATTAGCTGGGGAGCAGGAGTTAGTTACAGCTCACTGGACAGCTTGATACTATTTAGGAAATAATTCAGAATCTCCTCTGAATTTATTTGCTCAAGAAGTCTTTAGGCCCAAATTCCTTACAGATTCAATATGAACTTGAAATTCAGGAATTGCTCCAACATGCCAAACACCCAAAGATGTTTCTGGAAAACCTATGATGCTTGCGAGCATGGGGCACTTTGGAGGCACTTCTGGTAGGCTGGATCCATGCTCAAAAGTAACATTCTCCTTGGAAAACTGGGGAAACAGTAGAGGAAGGCAAAAATCCCCGTCTGTTAATCAGTTGAGATTTCAACCCTGGCAATATCTCTTTTTTAATGAATTTTTTAATAACAAGGGAAGCTTCCCCAGGGGACTTCAATAATTGGCTTAGACTAATCAAGATTTACATCTGATTCATGTTGGAGAATGGTAGACATCCAAGTAAACTTGGCTCCGCTTTAAGGAAGTAGGAAGGGATAACTTTCATAAAGATAATATAGGTAGTACTTATTCCACCCACTGTAGAAGGGGCTATTTCTGGGGATATTTTCTGTACAAATTTTATTCCAACCATGAGTTTAGGTTCTTATGAATTTCAGGCACAAAAGACAGAACTTGCAGGATCTTCCTGAATTGTGCTTGGTCTGGAAGGAGTTTCCATCTTAGTATTAATATCATGCTGATGCCTCTATGCACTGACTACATGTGATGTAACCAAAAAAGAGTGGGCAAACAGTGTTAAGTATGTACCCAATATGTGAGATGGATGAGGGACTGCAACTCATATAGAACACATAATCTTTGGCTCACACAACCTGTGTTGTTAGGAAATTTTACTCTGATCTAGATAGTGCTATGAACATAGTGCTCTCAAGAACTAATGTGTGTGAATGATTCCACCTCTCCACATCTCAATCAGGACCAAGCAGAACAGTAAATTACTTACTCCCAGTAGCAAAGCTGCCAAGGCATTTGGGCATAAAGTATCTAATCCTGCTTAGACATGTATATGTATGCACTATTCTCATTACATACTGGGGATGGAATACAGTGTATGGAATAGAGTCAATTACATTGTAATAACTATGGTGACAGTTGGTTACTAGACTTTTTGTGGTGATAACTTTGTAAGGTATATAAATGTTGAATCGCTATGTTGTACACCTGAAACTAACATAATACTGTATGTCAATTATAATTTTAAATAAATTAATTTTTTAAAAAAGGAAAGTTGCAGTTCTGGTTACAGTTTTACTGGAGCCTTTAAAATGTGTCCTGCACAAGGACTGGAGGGGCAGCTCTCTCTGACTAAAGTGCTGGCAGATACTATCATTCTTTGTTAAGCCTTCCTCCCACCCATCCTGCAGGCACAGGCCAGTGCCCTATCTGAGTCTCCATCTACTTGGCTAGCACCACTCACCCCACCCTGATGATTCCCTGAGACCCTGCCACACCCAAACCCGTGCACCAGCCCAAACCTCTCTCAGTGGCTGTTTCTCACAAGCTGCTGGCCTCAGCTCATGCTGCGGACTTTCCTAAAATCTTTCAAAAGTCCACAAATCCCAGAAAAGCAGCATCTGGCCTCTGACCTTTACCTCTTGCTAAGCAGCCCCTGGCACTAGTGGCGGCAGGCCTCAGTTCACAGGATAGCCTCTCCCAGGCGCCTCCAAACCCAGCACAGGCAGCTACCAACTGAAGATCACTTTCTATCTCCTACCAGTTGGCCCTGGACCACTGACAGGAAGCAGCTTACCTGGGCCTGCACTGGAGTCCCTCCCGAGGCCCCAGAATCAATATACCCAGTGGATGGCTTCAGACCACGCAAGAGCATCACCCAATTAGCTCCACAAATGACACATACAAAGGGTAAACTCAGCAGGCACGAGAGCCCCGCTAAAGTGAATCCGCTCTGTGTGGTCAGCCCCTGCAGAACAGCTTGTCTGCTATAGTCATGTCCAGTCCTCACAACCAGTCAGTCGAGGGTCAATCCTGCCCACTGATGTGCCAGCAGAAATCAAGGCTCAGCTACAACAGGAGGGCACACACAACCCACACAAAGGACACCCCTGGAGCACCCGGCTAGGGTGACCAGGGATATTGTGCCAATGGGCTCCACAGGACAGCTACTGCATAAGGTTACCCTGCCAAGGCTGGGAAACATAGCAGATCTATCTAATACATAGAAACAAACACAGGGAGGCAGCCAGAATGAGGAAACAAAGAAACATGCCCCAAATGAAAGAACAGGATAAAACTTCAGGAAAAAAACCTAAACAAAATGGAGGCAAGCAATCGACCAGATACAGAGTTCAAAACATTGGTTATAAGGATGCTCAATGGACTTAGGAGAAAAACAGATGAACTCGTGAGAACTTATACAAAGAGATAGAAACCATAAAAAAGAACCAATCATAAATGAAGACTACAATAACTGAAATGAAGAACACATTAGATGGAATCAACAGCAGATCAGAAGAAGCAGAAGATCGAATCAGCAATTTGGAAGATCAGTTATATGTGGAATCTAAGAAACATAGATCTGGCAGGCAAATGTTGAAAGGTAATACATAGATATATGTAAGGTGCCTATTTGGATTCTCAACACAAATAAAAAAAGAACTACAAAACTATGAAAAAAAATAGACAAGTACACTGATTTCTAGCCCGCACAACACCCTTAATTCCCCCAGGGGATGCTGATATAATCCTTGGGGAGGTTTTATAAATAGCATTTTGTTTGCTGATGTATTGGAATGTGCTGTGTCAAAGCATTATGCTTGAAACCATAACCTGAGGCTTCCTGCAATCATTGCACAACTAAACTGAACCTTGGCATTCCCCTTTATGGCTAAGCAGATGATAATCTAGCAAGCAAATACTATAACATGTGATGGGGATTTAATATGAGCCTCAATCACCCTTGGAATGATGGCAAAGATATCTATCTGTCGCTTTTGAGCAAGCAGAATTTAGTTCTTATAGTCACTAGTTTAAATTTTCTTTAGTTCTTCAAAGAACATGTTATACTGTTCATGGAGTTGTACTAAATAAAAGTCAAAGATTTATCATATGAATGAATTGTTACACTGCTGGCTTGTGGCCCTGTCCTCCAAGGGACCTTTGAGTCTGCTTGTAAGAGCTCTAAGAAATGAAAAAATAGGATAGATGATTCATCCCCACGTACATGGCAGATAAGTCACAGGCTCCAATTCTCCATGTAAGAGAGTCTAAGTATCAGAATTTGACCGGATGCACAAAGTTCTACCATATTGATTAGTTAATTCATCAAAACAACTTGTCAACCCAGTCAGAATTTTTTAATTGAATTGATTGGTAGGCCAGTTGATTCAACAAATGTCAACTGGTTCAATAATAGTCAGAGTCAAAATAAAAGAGTAATTATTTAAAAACATGATCATTACCTAATTGAGTTCAAGTTAATACTGGGATAATTAGCTGAGTTACCACAAGTTTCTCTCTGTCTCTCTTTAAGGACCATATAGAATGATATCTTCTGGGATGAAATTATGGTATTATTGGGGCTAGAAGTGTGTATTTGGAAGTTTTTTTTCTTTGCAATCAGCAGAGGTTTTGTTGTTCTGTTTGTGTTGAAAATGCAAACAGATACTTTATCTATATTCCCACCTGCTGGCTTCCTACCAGATCTACATGTGGTTGTGTCTTTCTAGGTGGGAAGGTTATGTACTTCTGAGATTCAGCCATTGTAGATGTGAATACATATTTACATAGTAAAATATTTCCCTTAAAAAAAACCTTTTATTCCTTTTTATGGTCGCAGGTTGGGTAGTCTCAATATCAATTTTAATAAATTAAAATTTCATTCACAGATCACATTCTCTTTATTGCTTTTGCTTTTTTCTATTATTTATTTCATTCTATTCTTGCAATAACCCTTTAGGCAGATAAGGCAAGTATTAATTCCTTTTTAAAGCTAATCTACTTACATCAAATGAAGATGTTATTTCACTGGATTGCCTCCTCTCCACTTTTATAAATCTCTGCTCACCTGGGGCCACCCAATGAGCAAACAGTGGTGTTAGGATTAGAACTCAGGTCATACAGGTAATACTGTGTATATACTATATATTAATCTACTCGCAGTGGTATCCTATTACCAAACACTCAAATATTTCTAATTCCATAATATTAAGTACAATAAATAAAGACCACTAAGTACAATGAACAAAGATCATATAGAAAATTCTATCTGTTCAGGTCAGGTGTTGCAGCCATTTTCAGAAGTTTTTGGATTTTGGAGTTGCAGATAAGAGATTGTGACTATGCATTCCTATAGCCCTGTTGCCCTCCGCCACTGTGTGAAGCAACTAATCATTTAATAAACAATGACTACTTGTACACCTTTTCTCTCTTACTCCAAAGCTTGTCTGGATAGCACCATACTAGCGGCCATCAGGGAGAACCATTAACCCCAAGTATTTTCTGCACTGCCTTCATTATGCACAAGGTGCAATAATCTTCTTGCTTTCACCTCTGAAAGCTAAACTACACTTTGCACAAAATCACTCAATTTTTCACCAGTTTCTTTCTTTCTCTTTCAACATCTCCATGTCATAGAAAATTCAACAAGAGAGAGTGTGTCTGGGAGAGGGGCAGACTGCCCCATACACTGTAAAATGAACCAAAGGGATTCAGAAGGGTGAAGACAAAGAAGCTGTGACCTTGACACACGGAAATTCGCTAGTGACCTTTGAGGGAGCAGTTTCCTCAGGGCCATGGGAATGGAAGCCAGAGTGGTCCTGTGAGCTGGCCTGAAGGCTGTCTTACCATGTATGACCGATTTATATAGCACACCCTTCCTAGATTCCAAAGAACTGGCCATCAAACTAATGGCTCGAACCATAGGAAATTGACATTTTTGTAGGTCAAACGTGATTGCATAGCAGCAATTTCATATGGTTCAACCCCATAAATTTTCAAATGCAACCTTGATAAAAATTGATTATTGCCACAATACTTCATTGTTCACTAATTATGGTGGGTTCTGAACCAATGGTTTAGGATGACCAAAGGAGTAGAGGAGCAATTAAGACATAATAAGTCTTAACTGAACTTTTGCTAAATTTTGCAAGTAAGGGCCACTTGTTCACTGTAGCAAGACACCTGACAACGGCACCCTTAAGGCTTACCTGCCTCCAGTTGCTAGTACTCACCTTTGTTCTACGCAATTCCCAGGAGCTCTTGTTCCATCCTTCCCAACGGGCTTGGATATGACCTAGCCCTGTTGTTCTAGGAACCTACTTTCAGGTTGGGACAAAAGACATCAAACACTTGGGGAAAAAAAAACACCTAGTCTCACTCTCTCCGGGTCTGACTAAAAGTCTCCCTTCAGGCCGGCCAAGTGGCGCATTGGTTAAGAGTTGGCTTGGGACACCAGCTCTGGGCAGCAGGGCCCCGGTTCGGATCCCACATATGAGGGCCAGTCACATTGCTCCCTCTACAGCTAAGATGGTGAACAACAGCTCAACCTGGAGTGGGCTGCCATAAGCTACTGTGAGCGGCTGGCAGCCAATGTGAGCGGTCAGCAGCCACAGTGAGTGGCCGTCCAATGGCCGGCGAGTGACTGCCTCACCTGGGAAGAGCACAGTGATAATACCAACATGGGCCAGTGAAGATACGTCCTCCACGACTAGACTGAAGAACAAAAGGACAGCAACTTGTCTGTTCCCCTCCCCCAATCCCTCAATAAAATCTTTTTTAAAAGTCTCCCTTCATCCAATACTCCACCATCCATATTATTGTTATATGTTCACTAATTTTCAAAAAATATAAGCAACATTAAGGGGTGACTATAGAAAAATAACACGTAGGGACACAGTTGTCATTTATTTACTGGCCAAACTCCCCTACTGCCCAATACCACTTTGCAGAGATCTACACCAACAACCTGTACCCTACTACTGTCCCCACTGTGTTTGAATAGAGACTAATACTTTATAAACTGGTTCTTATTCTGTACCCATAACTGATATAAAATCATTTTTTAAACAATGCTATGAAAATAAACAGCAAAATAACTCAATAACTAACAAGAAATTATTCATTCACCTATTTGTTCATTCATTCATTCATTCAAGCCAAAATGCCCTAAAACAGAATGGTATTCTTAGTAATAAACTTAATCTTGTCATAAATAATGCACGGGTCCTTTCTAAGACATTCTTACTCTGTTTATATTTCCTGAACTTCGTCTGGTATCTTACATAGAGTGGACATTATAAATTCTTGAGGAAGGAAGGAAGAAAGCATAAGAGGAAAGAAGGAAAGAAAACTTCAATGCATTTGCTTATGTAATTGAGGTAACTAGATATGTGATGTTTTTTATGAAGTAAAACAAGATGGAAAATGGGAAATAAGATATAATGTTAAGGGGCCCCATGAATTTGGAGTAATAACTGGTGATTTGGGCTCTAAGGGACTTTTTTACTCTTTTTGATTCTTAACCTATGTTCTCTCCTATTCTTTGTTCCTTATACAGGAATGATAAATGTACACATTTCACTGGGTGATATTCATATCTGGAATCTGATCACATATCATTCTAAGTTTAAGAACTCACTGCATTCTTTTATATAGTGATATTTTGTATTGGTTAGTCCTTGTGGAAAACATGGAAGATAAAACTACACACCAGGGCCGGTCGAGTGGCGCGTTGGTTAAGAACTGGCTTGGGACGCAAGAGGGCCCCGGTTTGGATCCCACATATGAGGGCCAGTGACACTGCCCTCTACAGCTAAGATGCTGAACAGCAGCTCAACCTGGAGCTGGGTTGCCTTGAGTCACTGGCGATGGCGTAGGCTGCAGCCCCTGTGGCAGTGGGTTGCCATGGGCTAACGTATGTAGCCAGCAGCCAGCGTGAACGGCCAGCAGCTGCAGTGAGCAGCCGTCCAGAAGCCAGCGACTGATGTGCCTCGCCTGGGAAGAGCGCAATGATGGTGCCAGCTTGGGCCAGTGAAGCAACGTCCTCCACAACTAGACTGAAGAACAAAAGGACAGCAATTTGTCTGTTCCCCTTCCCCCCAATTCCCCAATAAAACTCTTTAAAAAAAAAGTCCTCCCTTTAAAAAACAAAAAAACTCCACCCCAAAAGTTTTGCATTTACAATACTTCTGCGAAATAAGTCCAGGTATCACCATCCCAGCTAATTTTTTCTGTAGTGACTTGGTTTTCAGACACTCCCATTTTTCCAGTTTCACTGTAGTTTTTCCTAAGGACTTGGAGTCTGGAATGACAGCTATATTTCCAATTGCTTTACAACATTTTATTTCCAGTACATATCACCTCGCAATGTGTTCTCTTGTGGCACATTACGGGATCATTAAATTAAAAATGAAATGTATAGTTGATGATTGACTGCTCTCTAATTACCCAGAGTGTTTGTCAAAGGCAGTAGGCAGGAGACATCAGCTCCATTTTGCTGTTATATTGACTGTCAGGTTTATAGCATCTCCCTGCTAACATGGAAAACTTCCCCAAAAGGTATACTTAGCGGAGCAGACTTTTGCAAGTGGAATAAATCCCCCTCGGCATCAGAATAAACAGACAGTGAAGAAAACGATCTAGTGATCAAATTGTTTTATCCGGGCCTTAAAAATAAGGAGTTTACATAGGATCAGTGTTTCTCAAACATTTTTCCCACTATTAAGACCTTTTAGACTCTTTTCCTAATAGCTCACCCATGAATTTTTAATACTATAGAATAATTTTTATCTGTTTATGTACTGTGGTCCTTTGCAGGACTATAAACCATTGTAATATCTAAACTTTTTTCTCCCTACCAAGAACAATTTCCACCCTCTTGAGAATGCATGTCTTACATTATGCTTGCTAGTACATACTGATTGAGTTCAGATGATGTTTCAACAAGACTCTATTCAAAGCTACTCTATTCGGGAGTACACAACTCAAGTGGATGTAAGATAGAAAATGGTTCTTTAGTAAATCATATATTTCCAACTGAGAGATCAAATCTCATTCCTCTCCTAAAAATAAGAAAGGCCTAACAATATTAAAGAGCATAGGGTTGCCAAGTAAAAATGGTGCTCAAGTCCAAAATCTTGCACCCACAATTCAAACTCTTCCCCATACAGAAAGAGGGGCAGGCTTTGCAGAAGGCATAAGACTATGAGCTTGAGATAGCTACCACCACATTTGCTTGTCCATTATCGCCCATTTATTGAGCTCTGACTATGAAGACTGTTAGGTCCATGAGGGTAGGGATTGTATTCAATTTTGCCCACCATTGTAGAATAAAGGAAAGAAAGAAGGAAGGGTGAAAGGACGGCAAGGCACTATGCTAAGTGACTTGAAAACTGCCTCTAACAATATTATATTTAGAGTGAAGACAGATATGTTAACACATCAATAAAATGAAATATTATCATTCTAATGGAAAAGATGTGTAGATATGGTGAGGTTACAAAGCAGTGGTTAATTCTATCTGGTTAGAGGTGGGAGCAAACTGAAGCGGGTTATGAAAATGATTAGAGCAATAAGGTTATAACAGGACTTTGGTGGGCTCCAGGGCACTCCTGGCTTGTGGCCTCTTTCCTCCATAAAACACATTTAAATACAATCATAGTACAAGCAGATGAGTACGATTTTCTGGGCATTCTAGGAGCACATTGCCAGGAGGTCAGGCAAAGACCTCCAGAAAGGCAAGCTGTTTGAAAGAGACCCTAAGGACACACTGGAAGAGTGGCTGAGAGAGAGGGAAGATTGTTCTAGGCAGAGGGAACAGCTTCTGCAAAGGCCTAGCAGTGAGGAAACTATTATGATTGATGAAAGAGAGACAGAGACAGATGAGAGATGAAGTTAGAGAGAGAAATGAAGGCTGTCAAAGCACAGCGGACCCTGTGATAAGGAGTCTGGCTTTACCCTAAAGATAAGAAGTGATTTAGTGAGCACACAATGGAGTACACAGATGTCATATTATAAAGATACACACTGAAAATTATATAATGTCATTATCAACCAATGTTACCCCAATAAACTTCATTTAAAAAACAAATAAAAATAAAGCTTCTCTGTCAGGAAATAATAGGATTAGGTTTGCATTTTGGATATTCATGCAAGCGACACTATGGCCAATGGACTGGAGAGGGTGTGATCTGAAAATTATATAATGTCATTATCAACCAATGTTACCCCAATAAACTTCATTTAAAAACAAATAAAAATAAAGCTTCTCTGTTAGGAAATAATAGGATTAGGTTTGCATTTTGGATATTCATGCAAGCGACACTATGGCCAATGGACTGGAGAGGGTGTGATGGATATTCTGGGGGTCCATCAGGCCCCCTCTTCAGGGCCCATGTACCCACCCCAAACCTCGGGAAATACTGGCTTTTGAAGGCTCACAGCTAAGTTCTTCAGTGGGGATTGCTCCCAGTCACAGGGAACTCTCTGTCCCAAGGGCAGACCCTCTCCCAGACAGCACCATGGCCATAACTGGCCACTGTGGAGATTCAAGGGCCCAACCATCTCATCCAATCAGGGACAATCTCAGTTCCTAAGCTCCCTGAAGGACTAGCGGAGGCTTCTGTTGTAATCACGTTGCTGGTCACTTCTCCCTCTGCCTAATCCTACTTTATTAGTTTCCTATTGCTGCATAACATATTACCACAAACTTTCTGGCTTAAAAAGCACATTTATCATCTCCCAATATCCATGGGACAGAAGTCTGGGCACAGCTTAACTGGGTCCTCTGCTCAGGCTGTGAACAAAGTATTGGCCAGTTTGCATTCTTATCTGGAGTCGATATCCAGGGAGCAACGCTGGAGGCAGGGAAGTGAGCTAGAGACTGTGACTGAAACATCAACTATGGGTGATGGCAGCGGGAGACTGAGCACCACATTTTCTTTCTATTAATACATGTATAATAGTTATTATTAGAATTTAGAAAGACACATGGCCAATCTGAAAGGAAAATCAAGTCTAAAAATTACAAGGTGTCTTCAGGCAAGGATACACAGAACAGAAATAATTCATTTCCAAGGCTGTAGAGCAGATTAAATGTAACTAATAAAAACTACACTTATGTTCTACAGTGTGAAAATAAACTTCAGACCACAATCAGTCACATAATCAAAAAGAGATGATTATCACTTTATTACATTGCATAGATTGTACTTTTACAAATTGCAGAAATAGCCAACAAATAGCACTGCCTTATTAGAGACTGACAGTCAGAAAATATATAAGCAACTGTTGGTATGATAACAGGATTAAATTCCACCTTGTGTATCAACACTTCCATTTTTATCCATCCCATTTACGTTTTATTCTTGCTTACTTAGTTGTATACAGTGTGATATAAACAATATTCAAAAAGCATTCATTTTCAATGATTTCTACATCATATCATAGATATTCTCCACTGGATAAATATTTTTTCTTCAGCCTTCAGAGTATGAAATATTGGGTTGTCGGAAAAGTCATGACACATTTTTTCTATGTTTTTCATTGCAGAAATGCGTCATGACTTTTCCGACAACCCAATATATATGTGTACATAGTGACCTGACCTTATTTCTGGAAATGCTTAAATACTGATGCATTTTTAAATCAATAATTACAAACACCACATGACTACATTCCCACGCTGTGTTGTCAGAGAAATCTTTCAGAATATTTGGAGTAGTCAACATCTTATGATTTCAATGGTCTTTGCGAGTATAACTGACTGCCTTTCACTTGCATGCACATTTCTTAAAGAAGAAGAATGGTGAAACAAAATCTGTGATCTGCCTTTGATAATTTGTGGTGCTCAACAGTTGCACAAAAACAAGTGTTGAGATTCTTGGGGAAGCAAAGCAGTAGCCCTTCAGAGAGGGGTGAGCCGCTCTTCCTCTGTCATGAAGGTGTCATTAATGTGCCCTCCCTTCATATCCAGGGGGTCACAGGGGATGCCATTTTCAATTGTGACTGTGTTTTCACACTTATCTTCAGTGTCATCCATTTCCGATGGTCCTTTGTTATTCCTAAATGCACATAAAAAGAATGATTAGGATCTGCGAAGAAAACGCATGGTCTTCTGTACAAACAGGGAGAGCAGGAAGGGAAGAGGAACCTCGGAATGATGAAATAATTGATGACTGTGTACTTTCAAATAAGTTTCAAAGATCATAAAGAGCTGATGAGGTGAAAAGATGCTATCAAGAAATTTGCATGGATGAGATATACATATTGATCAGAACGAGTGGTCTTATTTGGAAAAGCAAAGTAAATATATACAGATATGTATATAAATGAATATCCTTGTATATGTATATTTATATGAATGGATATGTTTGTATACACACATATACACATATACATTCATACAGACACAAAATGGAATATGAGGAAAACGTATGGTAAGTTGGCAAGTTAAAAAAAATTAGCTCTGAGAGAACTGCACAAAAATTGAATTTAAAAAAGTAATAAGTTCCTCTCACAGGATTTGACAAATCAATGGTCTGTAAATGTTGAGTGAAAATCAAATTACCATGAGGTATCAAGAAGCAAATTCACGGCCTTTTGAGCATTTTGAGCCTCGCCTCTGCTCGGGCCCGCTCCAAGCTCCTCAGAGTGTGCTTTCTCTCCTAATAGTGACTCCCTGGCCCTGGCCCTGGGCCCCCTTGAGCCTTTTGAGCTTCCTTCGCTCGGCCTGCTCCAGACTCTTTGGAGTGCACTTTCTTCTCTAATAATGGCCCTTGAGCCATTCTCTACTGCTCGGGCCCGCTTCTGCTTCTTTGAAATGTACTTTTATTTCTAATAAACTCCTTTTCTGCAACTTTTTTTAAAAATGAAGCAAACTCACATTTCTTCATAGAAATGTAGTAACTGTTATAAATTGCAGATATCACTGCTTGGCTCCACTCATTACAAGATAGTTGTGTTCATTTTTAAGTTGGGTTTTGGGAACTCAGAAAACATTTTACTGATTACATTGCAACTCACAGCTATCATTCCAGGCCATTCCAAAACTCTATATGACAGAATCAATTTTGAGTTTTTCATTCTCAGACCCTCTGTAGACCCTGCTATCCCAACCCAACTGGTAACCAGACCCTTAATATTTCCTTGGAATGTGGAAAACTATAGCTTTGGATTCAAAGGTTCTTCCTGTCTTTTGTGAAAGATCAATTATGCTTGATATCATAGAGCTAGAAGGGGCAGAAAAGAGAGGTGGGGTCCTCTAGGCAACCAAAGGGGGGGAAGAGTGTCCCTGAGGCTTATCACAAGTTAGGTGTTGGGGCCCCATGGAGGCAGGATGTTAAGCATAAGGTTCCCAGACTTACTAAAGGTCCTATTGTCCCTGGAATCTCTGGGAACTCCAAAGAGGCAGACCTGAACAGGTCACATGGCTGGGATGGTGGGAATTGCAGTGGTGACCAGTATGGACTCCTACCATGGTGGACGCCCCTTAGAACCTTGGTGAGTCTTTGGCAGGAGAGGAGGTGGTGAAGATACCCCAGTGATGAGTGAGGTACAATTTCCTATTACTCCTACATGAGAGTTCATTTTACTGTGCTTTAAAGAATGGTATAGGGAGGGAGAGAAACGCGAGAGCTCTTATTTACAAAAGAATGGCAGCTAACATAGAAGGAGTAACAGAAATAGAAAATCACCATTACAATAATAATCGATTGTGCTGAGGCTCATCAATGGATATTAAACCATGGAGTGAAAGATGGGTAGGGAACAGAATAGTCACATGGTTGCGATGTGTCACCCCCACAAACAATGTACTAATTATAAAGAGACATTTGTCTTTTGTCAAGGAAGAAATTTAGTGAAAATCACCAACAATGAGATAAACTGGCAAGTGCTTCTAGATGAGATACACTAAAATTACACGTTATATATTTAATTCTGTGTTCCTGCTCCACTTCATCACCAAATTTTTTTACTTGAATCTCTCAGGAGGAAGTCATCAGACAAATCCAAATTTAAAGATACTTTGTAAAACAGCTCATGTGGACTCGGTAGAGAGTAAGCTTAGAGTTGGATGGATAGACACATGGGTGGCTGGCTAGCTAATTAGATGGATGGATGATTGGATGGATAGATGGATGGATGGATGGATGGATGGATGGATGGATGGATGGCCTAATGCTGTAGACAAAGTTACTCAGACAGTAGCCCAAGGTCGAACTTGAATGGGATCCACCACAAGAAAGAGCAAGAAGGAAGGGAGGGAGGGGACATACACATGTGATATTTCTTGTATCTCTTGTTATTTTTTCAAATGGATGGAAGAAACTATTCATTTTCCTACCTTAGGAATTAGGAGTTAGTATAGATTTTGCCAGGCTTTGCTGATGGTTTATTAGATAATTTCAAATTGCTGAAGTTCATAAAGCAAGGTAAAGTAGCGTTTCAATACTGTAGATCCATCCCACTGTCATCACTTGAAAGGGTTTTGCCATTGTATACACCACTGTTAAATGTGTCACTACAGACCCAATGCTGGGTTAGAAGCCAGGGGCTGTAGTCCCAGAGACCCAGGAACGGATAGGCTGCTGTGTTTTTCCATCCTCAGAGTGAAGACACTGCACTGGCCCTTCCAAGCATCAGTGATCAGCTTTCAGCACAGGCTGGGGTGGGCATAGACTTTCACATGATGAGAAGGTCCTCCAGCCTGGTGAAGTCACCTACCAAGGACTAGAATATTTTGGCCCCTCCTCCTGTGGACAGGAGTATCGTCACTTTACACGTCCTCCAGAAAGCAAAAGCATTTGACATGCTATAACCACCAATCATATCACTTCATTCATAGAATGCAACATTCATTCAGTAACTATGTTTTAAGTGCCTACCATGTGTTGGAAGAGACACAGTCCTTGTCTTAAAGTGAAAAGAAAGGACTCAATAAAAAGGAAAAATTCCAAATTTCACTCATACCCGCACCATTTTTTATGGATTATAAAAGAGAGGAGTGATGTTTCAGTAGGGAGGAAGCCCTGGTAACAAATGTATATTTATAAATTAACATCAAAAAATCCCTAACTCATACAATTTCCCCCCAAATCACCTCTCACTGGGCTTAGAGTGAACAATAATCTCTATAACAATAAACAGATTTTAAACAGTCAAATATTACCCTGAAATTTCTGTATGTAAGTGTGAAAGCCATATTACAAACATCTTCGTGGATGGAGCAGTGTGAAGTAGGTGGCAATGTAACAGGCTCTTAGAAATAATGGTTGCCAGTGTTTATCAGTTTCTTCACTTAAAACCTGTTTTTGCGGAGTTAGAAGAAAAATCGCAGGCAGTTGGACCCATGCAGATCACTGCAAGGAATCGTGCCTGCCCCTCCCCAAGCACAAAGGAAATATAATCCATCAGGCATCAGGAAGGACTTGGGGAGAAATAAAAGGAAGATGCAAACAAGATGAGGGGACATTTCTCTTCTTTAGAAGGAGGATTTCTCAATCACAGCGATTCCGAGCGAAATGGCTGTGGAGATTTATGAAGCTTTGTCAGTGGCAAAGTAGATACATGTTGTTTTTTTGTGACCTTAGAGCCAGTTGTTCAGAGTCTTGGCATTGCTGGGCTTCACAAACTGCAGCGTCAGTAACATGGGGGCTGGTGGACACGATAAGCAGCTCAAAGGTTATCTAACAGTAATACAGCACTTTGTCACATTTCATAGGGTGTACTGTAATAAACTGATTCACTGCCTGTGCCTTGTGCTTACTAAGAATAATAAAACTTAACTATCTTTCTGGATCATTCTGATTTGATGTTCGGCTAAAAACATGACTTCGCTGTCCTGAAAAATAAAATTGAGTGTTCATGACTTCCACTGTTCCTGCAATGTCAGGTACCTCAGGAAGAGGATGTTAAAACGTGACTAAAATACTTGAAACAGGTTCCTAGGAGCCTTGAGAGTGAATATCTCTGAGATCCAGAGAAAATAGGGGACAAAATAAGTATCGAGTGACCCTCAGAACTACTGCGTGTTAAGGAATAGGGTTTGCTCGAGATAAAGTAGTGGCGGCTAAAAGCAGAAAGGGTATTTCTGTCTCCCTTCAAACAAGATAGGGCTGAAGAGCCAAGGCCCAAGAATAGCCAGAAAAACAACAACGGACAGACAAATATGATTTTTAAACACAGGATCAGTTATTGGTGAATTGGGACTGTCCTCATAATGAATATGCATGGTTCCTGGGGGAACCAGTGCTGCTGGAACGATTTCAGGGGGCACTGCAGCACGGTGAGATGGGTGGCCATTGGAATCAAGCCCATCTAGTTTTAAATACTGGTACCACTACTTTCTAACCATAACACTGCAGGCAGGTTGCTTTATATCTGCCATGTGATCGTGATCATAACAATAATTAATATCTATTAGATGGCAGAAACCAGAATGCTTTGCATACATCATCTCATTTAATTCGCATTGAAATATTATACAGAGTGCATTAGTATCCCTGTTTTTCAGATGAAGGAGCTCAGACTCAAGCACGTAGAGCAGCTTGTCTTTCAGAATGGAACAAGACTGGTGGAAGGAGTGGACCCAGAACTCTATTTAGTCTCTTCAGGCTTCACTCAAAACACACATTTGATTCTTATTGAGTATGTACATTTAAGAACAACAAAGAAAAACAGTTATTAACTCTAAAACTTCTTCAACAATGAGGGAGCTAGGTGGAAAAGATTATTCTCATTTTCTTTATGTGACCTACTCAAGGTCACTGAGATGATAAATGCCAGGGCTTGAGACTGGAACCCAAAACCAAGAGCACTGATCCAGTGCTCCTTCTATTAAAACACACACCACAGCGTCAACTTCATCACCATCACCATTATCACATCACCCTCACCATTATAACCGTCATCGTCAACATCATCACCACCACCATCAGGATCACCATTATCACTACCATCGCCTTCATCATACAGCTGCCCACACAACCAAAACATCTCCTTCTGGTCTGGTCTAGACACGGGTCTAGTATGGAAATCATTGTGAAGCACATGCACTTCATCTTGTCTCCCTCCACACTAAAGGCTTTGGGGGCAACTCCTATCTTTCCCATGATGAGAACGGGCTTTCATCACAATTATCGGGGCCCTCCCCACTTTAAACTGCACCCTCTCCTCACCTTTGAAGCAATACTTTGCCCAAGAGAAACCCACCACAAATTGCAGCAAACTTAAAACACAAGTCAATTTATCCTCAGGAGGTTGTCATCACTGTCCTGACTATATTTGTTAATTATTGATGTTCTCCAGGTTTACAAAGAGATTTGTCCATCTGTTTTCCTAGTAGGAACACGAAATGAATTTGTGAAGGCAAAATTGTGACAACAGCCTCACTTCTCCCAGGCAACAGATTATGATGCTACACACCCAGTTATGACATTACTGCAGAATCTTCTTAGAAGGAAAGAGATAGCTGATCCCATCACAAACTGGCTGAAAGATCAGCAAATGGCAGGATAATAAAATAATAGTAACAGCTAACACTTATTGAATGCTCACTATGTGCCAGGCATCACTCTAAGCACTTTACTATATTAACGTTTTTTATCCTACCAAGTTAATTATTTCCAGTATAACTTGCTGTTGCTCTAGCAAAGTTATCTATGCAAAGATAGCAAAATAATAATAATGATAATAACAACAATAATAATAATGGTAATAATTTAACCAATTTGACTCTAGTACAACAAACTATATTCTCCTGAGCTTCCCAGTTTCCCTACCTCATTGCCTGTGCTTCCTGGTAGCCACACAGTTAATGGATTCTATATAAAAGCAGAATCTAGGAGATAAATACTTGGAATCTAAACAGTCTATCTCCAGAGTCCATTTTTCTAACTCTTACACTATACGGTACAAGAGAGAAAATTGAGAACCAAGGAGATGAAGTGAATTCACAAAGGTTACAATCAGCAGAAACCATAGAACACACATTTTAGGATTAATACAAAACTTAAAAATATTAAACATAGGTATTCAAATATTACAAGAGAATCCGTCTTAATATTCTTTTTCTAAAAAACCAAACCGTAACAAACAACTTGTACCAAGTCTCTTTGCATTACATGTCATGCCAAGATCAAGAAAATCAAGAAAGCACAGCTTGATCTTAATCTTTGAGTTTAACTCAGGGACTAGACATAAGTCACATTTATTCCATAGCATTTCCCTTATCATTTGTGAAAACATTTACAAAGCCCAAGATTTACAATGATTACCTTCTGTTAGTAACTAGGCTGAAAAATATGGACAGTAGTAAACCTAAGCAGAAACATTAAGTTAAACACACACTTGGCCAAACACATAGCACATATCCTGTGTTGGCACCAATCTTTTTGAAAACCAATGCATGTCCCTGTGATTCCCACTTACCAGAACCCTTCTTCCTCAGTATTAGAAGGGAAGGTTCAGAAGCATGACAGTGTCTAGTGAAGAGCTGAGGACGCTCTCCACTTCTCCTCTGGATGAGAGGTACTTGTAAACAAAATTATTTTCTGATGCAGGGAGTTGATTCAAAGGCCACTTTGAGGAACACAGTCCTATGTAGCATCACAGGCACTAGAAGCATGAGCATCCGTCAAAGGGAGGGAAGCATAAAGCAGCAACGAAGGATGTGGGACAAGATGGCGGCTGCAGGCACTGGGCCAAGAGGTGGCCAAGTTGGGGATGCATGGAAAGAGCTGTGGAGCTGCTAGCATTTGGGTGCAGATGACTTCCAAAGATTAACTCTGCCTACCCAAAAGGTCTGCTTCCTCTCTATATATCCAGCTTACACAATCATAACATGGATATTAAAAATGACTCTGGATAGGTACCATTCGTGTGGTGTAGAAGAGAGAGAACAGTAGAAATGGAAGGAGCCATCATTAAGTAAGGGACATTGGACTCCAAAAAGTCTTAAAAGCAAGAGCATAAGTGTTGAAAATCACTTTTTTTCAAAGTTTCATATATAAGGCATTCGTTTCAGCTAGGGAAAATCCTCTCCTTATTTTTCCAAATCTTAACAAATAGAAAAATGCTCTTTAGATCACTCCCTTTCAATATCTTACCTTCTACGTTGCCGGATTCCTGATAAAACCAATAGCGTGATTGCAACTATGACGATGCAAAATATCACACCAAATATAATAATCCAGATGGGCATAGATGGGTCAGTGGGTGGTGCAAGAGTGGAAGGGATTTTTAAAAACTCCAGAGTCTGGTCATTCAAAAAGAAGGCATTGTTGATCCGGTTCCTATTCATCCTAAATTACAATGAGAATCAAAAACAAACAAGACAAGACAAAAAGAACATTAGAAACAGGAGGTACCGACATATCTCTGCATGATTACAACTATCTCTGTAAACACAGCATCCTCGTAGCAAGAGGCTTCAGGCTGACTACACATTTTGATGAGGGCAGTGATGCTGTGGTACCCTTTTCATAAGCTGCAGTGCTGACTGCCAGAGAGGTACTCTTCTATGCACTACTGCCCTCCATTGTTTTGAGTGTCCTAGAAGTAACTGGAAGTCCTGAGCTTTGTGCTCTGCCCACATGTGTCATTTCTTGAGAGGTAGCATCTAGACTAAAATGACAAGACTCTATTTAAGGTGATTTACATAAATTCTAACAGCCCTGAAAGATAAAATTATATGTTAAAAAGTGGTGATAAATATGACAACAAAAGAAAACCAGGAAGAGAAAAAAAATCATGAAGCTTGGAGCAGCTGCAAATCCATCAACTTGATTTTTTTTTCCAATAAATATTTGCTGAAAATGTATGAAGTACAAGATAATGTGCTAGATGCTGGAGAAACAAAGTGAAACAACAATACAAAGGGGGTTACAGCCCAGAAGAAAGGCAGATCAGCCCCTCCACAATCACAGTGCAGTGCAAAATGTTCTCTGAAAGAGGCAAATATGGGCACAGTGGGAGCACCGTGGAGGGCTAAGTATATCCCAGTGAGAAGTCAGGGCTGCTTTCCTGAGATGCAACTTTCGAGCTGTGTTTTGAGGAACAAGTCGGAGTTCTTTAGACCCCAGTGCATAGTGAGCCCAGGAATGGAGATGTGGTATGGTATGATTTGCTAAGGAAACTGCAAGTAGGTCCACGTGACGAAAGCAAATGGTGCTTTCGGAGTCCAAAAGTCTAGAAAACTTAACGGTAAATGTGTTACCTGTGGAAAATCTGCATTTTGGGTGGTGGTAGCAGTTAGGGAAAGGCGAGTAGCAAAGTGTTATCTGACTGAAACCAAAAAGGTAAATTTCTGACTGGGATTTTCAAACTAGATGAGGATATTTCTCAGAGATATTGTATGGCCTTTACAGAATTCACACTAGACAAGCTGACTTCATCTACCTCTAGAGCAGCACTGGAAAATAGAAGTATAATGTGAGTCTCACAAGTGACTGCACATTTTCTAGGAGCTGCATTTTTTAAAAAAAAGTAAAAAGAAACAGGTGAAATTAATTTTGATAATATACTTTTGCCCAATATATCCAAAAACATATAATTTCAACATGTAATCAGCATCGAGTTGGTTCAATGTATTTTGTACTGTCTTTCAAATTCCGTGTGTACTTTACACTCAGAACATATCTAATCTTCCACTGGTGACATTTCAAGTGTTCAACAGCCACACATGGCTGGTGACTGATGTACTGCACAGTGAAGGTCTTAAATTTGATAATAATGGCTTGAGAATGTCTGCAGATCTGCACCAGACTACCAGGAAAGACCTCCTTTAGTAAATAAAAATGTATACTAAAGCATGATTATTCATAAATACGAAGGAGAATCCCAACCAAGTATTGCACAGCAGATAATTTCAATGTAATTTTTTTCCAAACTATAGAATGTTGTTGTTTTTTTTCACAAACTAATATTGATAATCTGGGAATACGAACCTTCCCACAAAATCATGAACCCCACTACTAAGGTATAACTCAGAGTAAAATGAAAAGTTGCTCTGCATTCTCATTTTGTCTACCCGGTTGGCTAACACTTTGCTGTTCTATCACCTCTCAAGCTGACTACAAGTTCTAGTTCAGTATAGACTAAATCCATCCACCACTGAAATCCCCAATAGGTATCAATCAACATGAATATCTTTCAGCCAAGATTGGCCTTGAATAAGGGCAGGCCCTCACAACAAAGCTAAAACAGACATTTTAGAACTGGTTGCTCATTTCCTCACCTAAGTCCATAGGCTGTGGACACTCTAGAAGAGAGAGGAAGAATCACTGGCAGCATGCCTGGGTTCAAGTCCTCACTCTAGATTTTTCTAGCATGGTGGCCTTGGCAAATCAATTAATCTCGCTGAGCCTCCATTTCCTCATTTCTAAACCAGGGATAATGATAATTACTCAAAAATGACTGGTGTTGCTATTAAATGCCACAGATGCATAAAAACATACCTTGTGAACCAAAAAGTGTTATGCAAATATTAGGTGGAACTAGTGTTATTTTGCCCAACCACATAGCTTCTTCAGCCGTGAAATTTCTCTTACCTACGCTCTTTTCATTCTGTCCTTCCCTCTTGGTATTGTTTCCTGTATTTTCATACAATCCTGATGAACCCTAGCCATTCCCTGACATAAATTCCCATTCTATTGTCCATCCTCACCCCCAAAATAGCTTCTCCTGCTAGAACCTTGAAACAGATTTTTTTTGTGAACATATTCATCTATATCCTTGACCTTCATCCCACTCACTCACAATTCCTCCTCGCATGAACTGAAGCCTGACTTAACCACAGTGCCTCCATTTTCCTTATAGCCCTCCCAAATCACAAGGCTTCAATAAAATCCCTTTTCACATGCAATATGATATTCCTAATTCTTAGTGCCTAACTGGTGGGTCTTAACAGTATTCTGAGCAGCAAAAGAGCAGAAACAACTTAATCCAAACCTTGTTAAAGCAGATTAAATAATTTCCCATTGGTATAGATCCTCACTGATTTTCTTTCAGCAAGGGAAAAGAGATGATTGGTCATACAAAACCTTTGGCATTTGATTATATACTCACTATCTTGAATGTTAATATTTTACAGAGAGCAAATGAATTCTTTCAGCAGACATTTCTCCTTGGTTAGGAGAATAATATGCATTTCAGTAACTTATAAATTCTTTGTAAAGAGAGTTACTTTGTTTCATTCTTTCTTTTTCCAAAACATAGTTTGTTTCTTCCAATATACCTTTGCCCAACATCTATCATGTGTGGGATTTGAAGTTTTGACACACATAAAGTGCACATCAATTGAAATAAATACAAATTGTGTCCTTCTGCTTCTCTGCAGTAAAGAATACATTTCACTTTCGAACGTTTGTTATGATCACAAGGAGAGAAGGAGGGGGACTTTCAGGGAAAACTGTAAATCTTGAAATGGGTAAAAAATATTACTGACTATCCAGCAAGTGCACCTTTCTGGACAATTTCTAATCATTATTGTCTTTCAATTATTTTGCAAATCTGTATGTTGTATAAAACTAACATAATGTAAATGATTCTTGTCCACAGAAAATCAAGTGAATTGTGTCTGGTGGAATACAGTTGATGACTGCCTGATAGATAGACTCATGCATCTTTTTGTAAATGAACATCACCGTTCCTCATTTCCTATGTAAGCATGGGTCCTTCAAGTCTCCTACGAACTGTTTTTAACATCTTACTAGTTTCCTCATTAATTAACAAAATAATACAATCTTTGCTAGCATTTATTTTTGATTTGCATGAATCATAATTTTACTTTTTTAAAAAAAATGTATCTTGTAAAGGTAAAGACTGTATATTGACTATGGAAGGTAATTCCTTAGAGACCCAAGAAATGTGAATATTTTTATGATTTCAAAATAAAGGTAAAAGGTATGACTTGTCCCTCAAAACACCTTACTTATATTTATTAACTAATTTAATCTTCTCAACAATTCTTAGAAAGGGGTATCATAATTATTCTCATTTTATAGAGGATAAGAGAAACTCAAGAATGGAAGTAACTCATCTGTATTCAAATAATTAGCATGAGGCAAAACCAGAATTCAAAACCTAAGCATTCAGGCTCCAGAACCCATGTGATTGGACCATCACACAATAGTACTACACATGGTGTTCTTGCCAAAAGAAGCCAGTACTACACATTCTTAGCTAATATTTAAACTAGAGTAACTCAACCAAAGGATGATTGGCATTTGGAGTTGAATAATTCTTTGTTGTGAGGTGTTATCCTGGGCATAGTTGAATGTTTAGCAGCATCTCTAACTTCTGCCTACTCAATGCTGGTGGCAACCTTCCCCACAACTGTAACAACAAAAATGTCTGCAGACATTGCCAAATAGCTCATTGCAGGCAAAACTGCCCTGCATGAGAACCACTGATCTACACTAATCGCTAATACAATCTAACAAAATGAAATCTTTGCCATCTTAATAAATAAGTCATCATGAAGGACAGAGAGAATTCTCCAATATCTATAAAAACAGTTTAATTAATCAACAAGTTGATTTACTGATAGAAGGCATATGCAGCAGTGATTACCTTATGGCTGACTGTACCTCATCAGCAGGAAGGGTGTGATTTTTTGAAGGGTCTGTCACCACAAACCAGAATGACACCCGCTGGGTTACATTGCAAAGTAAGACATGGGAAATTCTGCAGATAATGGGAAGGAAAAAAATACATTGTAAGTAAATATTACCAAATTTCATTAGACCATCCGCTCTGGTGTTATTATTACCATCTTAAGAGGCATCTTAGCTATGAAGGAAAAGTCATTTCTACCATTATAAAGAAAGGTATTATTAAGAAGAAAATTATATAGGAAATTTCCTTTGTTTCGAAACCAGATACTTAAGGATCATTCCTTAAGTAAGGAATCTACCAAAAAAGAGAAAATGAAGAATCACTCAGTAGAGAGCATTAGGGACCTCATTCTCCATCACCTGTTAGCTGACAGCCCCCAACTTCTCCAACACTCAACCTCTCTGAACCGCAGAAGCCTTTTGCGCTTCCTTATCAAGCTCTTTTTAGTGTTCTCATTCAGTTTTCCACCTTGCAGATCCAGAAAAATTTGTGGCCCACTCTTGATCCAATACTTGCTCTGCTGGCCACTATTTCTGTCCCTCCCCCACTCCACATTGGGGCCAGACAAATAACAGACCTGAAAACTGCAGTGCTAGAATTCATTTACCAAAAGCCTTTGAACACAATTTTTGCAGATGCTTTCCAATTAGAAATTGGAAATGTGCCTCACTCTGCTCTGTATTCATGAATTACCAGTAGAAGCGACAAAAAAGAAATGGTACTAGTGCATAAACTGAAGATGATCTATATATGAATGCATGAAATGTATAAAGGTTGAAAATGATAGAAGAGTCCACATTAAATAATCGTTGCTGGTACAAAAACATACAATCCTGAATGGGTTTCACCATTTCCTTAAGAGCAAAATTGCAAAAAGTGACATCAGCAGCTACTCTGGAAAATGAAACACACATCCCCTTTACTATTATAATAAAAGTAAATACTTTGTTTTTCCTTAAAAGAGCACTGAAGTGCATTATGCTGATTTTTACAGCAACAAAAGATAGTGCCCTTTTGTGATTTTCTGTACTTCTCAGAATCTGATAGAATTATTACATTTTCTCCCTTTAAACTTTATGCACAGATGTCAAGGCGCTCCTAGGCCCCTCTGCCCAGAGCTAAGTGCCTGGGACCAGCAGTAGGAAACTGAAGGTTCCCCTGGCCTCAGAGAGCAGGGGTCGATCAGTGAGGTTCCAGTGTGCACTGGGCACTGTCCTGGCATGTGCAGACACCCCGTGCGCTGTCCTTGTGCCCCTATGGCAACTGTCAGCCTAGCCCTGCACACTTTGCAACTGCAAACAGTAGGAATGTCTGGGAGCCAAATCCCTCCTCAAAGGCCCCGACCATGATCGTGAGCAGCTACCTGAGCAGATACCTGGGCAGGTACCTGAGCACAGTCAAGGCTGAGCTGCAGCTCCCAGCTTAGGTGCGCTGGTACTCACGACCTAGGCCCGCCCACTGCCAGTGGGTCTGGCATCAATGCCAAGTCACTCACATCCACCGGAAGCTCTGGATCCGGACCCGACACCTGCCCGCCACACCACCTGGCTGGGTCTACGCCCGAGTCCAGAGGGTAATGGTGCCCAAGGCTTGGCGGAGCTTTCCCAGCAGGCCGCACACTCCCCCGGCCCAATCCTTCATGGGGCTGGATTGTTCTGGCAATCCAAAGAGTTTCATGAAGCGGTGGCTTTGGAATGCTCGCAACTCCAAAAGCATCTGGAGTGTGGTGACCATCAAAATGGCTCCTCCTGAGTGCAGCGGGCGCTTCTACAGTGTCCACCCACCCAGGAGCGCCGGGACCCCTGTGCTGAGGAGTCTGTGCTGAGGACCCCTGTGCTAAGGAGACTGTGCTGAGGGCCCTTGGCCGATGCAACTAAGGAAAGGTGAAGTTCACCGGGCCACTCTGGTTTGAGACTCCCGACACCAAGAGGAGGCAGAGCCCAGACTTCGGGCCATCTGCCTTCAAGCTTGTACAGAGAAAGGGAGTGATCCTTTCCTTTGTGCCCAGGCCGGGGCCTCTGAGGAGAGTGTCTGAGAAGAGGGTACTGACCCCTGGCCTGACTGCCACCCTCCCTGAGCCTTCCCTGTCTGCCGCCCACCCTGCTGCAGGGTCACCACCAGCCCAGGCCACTGTCACCGCCTCAGCTGGACAGCTGGGAGGGGATCAGTACTCACTGAGGCCTGATGAACCCCCAACCCCACCCCAGGTCCTGAGAGTCGAGGCCCTGCCACCACCACCTACTGAGACTCAAAGCCACACAGTTCTTTTACCCTGGCGAGGCCTGCTCTACTCCTGCATGAGTCACTGACACCAACAGGTCACCTCCCGCCAGCCCAGCTGGCAAGTCTGCCAAGCCCCAGACCCCCCTCTCTCATTAGGCTGCAGAGCCCACATGCAGAAGCACGGCTGAGATCAAAGCTTTGCCTTCCTCCCGCCCACTCCAGCCTTCTTCCCAGGAACACACTTAGCAGGAAGGCGTCTTTCTCCCATTTGCCCAGTTTGTATAGTTAAAAGTTTGTTCTTATTTTAAATAATAAAAAGCAGCATTATTATCACGGAGATTGTCACTCTTTCAAAGATTCATGTATTAAAATTTCATCCAAACACCATGGCTTCTCCACCTTGGCACTCTTAACATTTGGGGTGAGATAATTCTTTGTTGTTTGCTGGGTTCTGTCCTCTGCATTTAGGTTTTAGCAGAATCCCTGGTCTCTAGCCTCTAGCTGCTAGCAGCACACCCGCATTGTGAAAATAAAAAATATGTCCAATCATTGCCAAATATTCCACAGGGCTGTGGGGGGCGTGTGTGTATGTGAGGCAGACAAACAGAAAAAAATCCATATAAATTTTAGAATTATTTATTCTAGTTCTGTGAAAAATGCCATTGGTATTTTGATAGGGATTCCACTGAATCTATAGATTGCTTTGGGAAGTATGGACAGTTTATGTTAATTCTTCCTATTCATGAACACCGTATACTCATATGCTTCCATTTATTTGTATCTTCTTCAATTTTCTTCTTCAATGTCTCACCAATATTTTTACTTATGCATCTCCTTGGGCAAGGGAAATGAAATAAAAAATAAACAAATGGGACTCTATCAAATTAAAAAGTTTTTGCACAGCAAAGGAAACCATCAACAAAATGAAAAGACAGCCTACTGAATGGGAGAAGATATTTGCCAGTGATACATTTGATAAGGGGTTAACATCCAAAATTTATAAAGAACTCATACAACTCAACAACAAAAAAATACAAACAACCCAATGTTTAAAATGGGCAGAAAACTTGAACAGATATTTCTCCAAAGAGGACATACAGATGGCCAATTGACGCATGAAAAGCTGCTCAACCCCACTAATCATCAGAGAAATGCAAATTAAAACTACAATCAGTGCCTGTTCAATGGTGGGCTATGCCCACCCGCAAATAAGACTGAATGAACTCGGCACCTTGAGCTGAGCTGCCGCCTGGATGGCTCAGTGGATAGAGCATGCGCTCTTAACAACAAGGCTGCTGGTTCGACTCCCACATGGGATGGTGGCTGTGCCCACCCACAATTAAGCTTGTAACACAGCACCTTGAGCTTAGAGGCCATGAGCAGCTAAAGGGAAGCCAGATGGCGACTGGCGCCCTCCACAACGAAGATTGAAGAACAACAACTTGGCTGGTCTCCCTCCTCCATTCCCCAACACTGTTTCCCTACCCCAATTCCCCAGTAAAATCTTAAAAAAAAACTATACTCAGATGTCACCTCACACCTGTCAGAATGGCCATCATCAATAAATCAACAAACAACAAGTGTTGGCGAAGATGTGGAGAAAAGGGAACCCTGGTGCACTGCTGGTGGGATTGCAAACTGGTGCAGCCATTATGGAAATCAGAATGGAGGTTCCTCAAAAAATTGAAAATGGAACTACCCTATGACCCAACAATTCCACTTTTGGATATTTATCCAAAGAAATCCAAGACATAAATTTGAAAGAAATATATGCATCCCTATGTTCACTGCAGCGCTATTTACAATTGCCAAGATATGAAAACCAACAATTCCCATCAATAGACGAATGGCTACAGAAGAGGTAGTACATATGTACAATAGAATATTACTTGGCCATAAAAAAAAAATCTAACTTTTTGTGAGAACATGGATGGACCTAGAGGATATTATGCTAAGTGAAATACGTCAGACAGAGAAAGACAAATACCATATGATCTCACTTACATGTGAAATCTGAAGAACAAAAGAAACAAGCAAAACAAAAACAAACTCATGGATACAGAGAACAAACTGATGGTTGCCAGATGGGAGGGTTGGGGGGCAGGGTGAAAAAGGTGAAGGGATTAAGAAGTATAAATTGGTAGTTACAAAATAGTCACAAGGTTGTAAAGTACAGCATTGGAAATATAGTCAATAATATTGTAATAATGATGTATGGGGTACTAGAGTAATGGGGGATCCCTGCATAAATTACATAAATGTCTAATCACTGTGCTGTACACCTGAAACTAATATAAAATAGCATTGAATGTCAACTTTAATTGAAGAAAGACAATCACACTGGTGGAGAACCGCTGAGGGATGGTGACCTCTACTGGCAGAAATAGTCAAGCTTGGTTTCCCAAAATGTGCGGTTTTAAAACACATATCAAAGATACAGAGATGAACAAAATGAAGTAGTATGTGCTTGGCAAAAACATTTCCCCTATTTTTGTAGAATGCTGATATGTGAATTATTCCTTGCTTTGCCTTTAGTAATAATCAGACAATGTAAACTTTTTAAAAAATGAGATACTTAAGCTCTTTGGGTAAAAATTAATATCAAATGCTTGTAAAGAGATGGAGAATTGGAATCCCAGGCAGTGTCAGTGAGCCCTGCCATTCTGGAGGGGCATTTGGAAGTACTTCCTAGAACAGAGTGCAGCTACAATCAACTCTCTAACACACACACACACAAACACACACACACACACACACACACACAGAGACAGAGAGAGACAGAGAGAGAGAGAGAGACAGAGAGAGAGAGATTGGTGAGGATGTTCTTTGCAGCATTCTGTCAGAGCTGAGAATTGGCACAAACCAAATGCCCATCGGTAGGAGAATGGATCAGATAATAGAGTGTGTGCTATCAGGGGAATGCTAGTCCATAGATTCCAGAAAAGAAAGAGCCCAGGGATTCTGGATGGTTGGGCTACTGGGCCAGCTATTCCTATGTTGCGGGAAGCCTGCACATCACAGGACGTGCAGCAGCAACTCTGGACTCTGTCAGGTAGTTGGCTTTAGGACTACTTCCAGAAGTGACAATCAAAAATGCCTCCAGGGGGCTGGCCGTGTGGCGCATTGGTTAAGAGTTGGCTTGGGATGACAGCTCTGAGAAGCAGGGCAGATCCCACATGGGCCAGTGACGCTGCGCCCTCTACAGCTAAGATGGTGAACAACAGCTCGACCTGGAGCTGGGCTGCCGTGAGGTGCCGGCAACGGAATAGGCTGCAGTGGGGCTGCAGTGGGCTGCCATGAGCTACTGTGAGTGGCTGGCAGCCGGCATGAGCAGCCGTGAGCCGCCGTGAGTGGTTGTCCAATGGCCGGCGACCGATCTGCCTCACCCGGGAAGAGCGCAGTGATCACAATACCAACTTGGGCCAGTGAAGCGACGTCCTCCACAACTAGACTGAAGAACAAAAGGACAGCAACTTGTCTGTTCCCCTTCCCTAATTCCCCAATAAAAAATCTTTTTTAAAAAATGTCTCCAGGCATCACCCAATATCCCCTACAGGACAAAAATCATCCCCACAGGGAAACTACTGAACTAGAGCTACACATTTTTTAATAAATGATAAATCTCAAAAATACTCTATTGAATGAAAAAGATGGAAGGAGGAAAGTATGTGCAGCACATGCCATCTATATAAATTAAACAAACATGAAGTAATATTGCCGGCATCATAGCGGAGGCCTGGAACCAGGGAAGAGGTCATTTGGACACTGCCCGGTTGGTCTTTCACCTAGTCTCTTTAAATATGGTTCAAACATGAATTTCATGGTATTTCCCTTCACAGAGTCAGACAATACGCTGTAAATAAACCAAAGTCCCATCTGCCATGGAGCTGGCTTTCAAAGGGAGTCTCCACTCCCTTTGAAAGGGACAAACAAGTAAATAAATGTATACACGGCCAGGTGGGGAGAAGTGCTGTAAAGAACAGTACATCAGGAAGAGAGATGGATGCATTCTACCCCAGCAACACAAATATGGCCCCAAATACTTTCCTCTGTCCCCTCACCATGGAATTATACTGTCCCTTACTGTGAATTCAGGTTCCTTAATTGTCTTCCCTGTTTCCACTGGAAGCTATGCAATGGGCGTAGACAGACCCGCTTCTAATAAATACAGGTAGAAAGGGAACTTGGCAGATGCCACCTGGTACAAAGCATCAAGGCCAACATCACCTGTGACGTGATGCGGACAGTGTACCCCAGACACCACATGTGCAGAAGGCAACTTCACCTTTGTGGTTTCTTTCTCCAAAAATCCTTATGCTCAGGCAAACCATGAAAAACCATCAGACAATGGCAAATTGAGGACTTCTACAAAAGACGTACCCAGCCCTCTTCAAAAGCATCCAGGTCATGAAAAGCAGGGAAAGACTGAGAAACCGACACAGCAGAAGAGGCCTACGGGGAGTATGTCCTGGAACAGAAACACTGGGGCAATCCAAAAACAATCAGAGGAGGGTCACCAGGGAGGCTATCAAAGACTTTCTCCACGTGCCACACGAGACTTCTCTGGGCCCGGGGACATGAGGACAAGGCCCAAGTCTGTCCTGTGTCATCAGCTCCCTGAATTCCCGACGTGTGGCAAAGGGAGCACTCAGTAAGTGACTATGAATTGAACGGATGGATGAATGAAGGTTCGTACCTCACTGTTTCTGCAATCTTTCCCTGAGGGACCCTGTGAAAACTAAATTGGGAAGAGGCTGTCAACATAGAAAAGAGAGGGACAGACGGAGATGACTTCTCTGAAAATCCCCTTTCCCGGATACAAATACTTAAGGATACACTTTAACACAAACTATAGTGAAAGAAGACGCCTGGATATAGCAGGTGGGGGGTTGTAAGTGTAAGAAGAGAAAGTTGGTGCTAAAATGGACATAACATGAAGACCCATTGTACAGATATTTCAGTAGTTAATTCACTTAGCAACCAAAGGATTCCAATTGCTTCCATTCATAGGTTATATGCAACCACAGTGACTTCTTCCATCGTCTTCCTTCTAAAAGTGACCACAAGATTCCTCCAAGATTCATCCAAAATGAAAGATTAATCAACCAACAAGCTGTTACTGAGCAAAATATGTCTTTTAAAGTATGTTTTCATGTAATAAACTGAAATGCCATGAGCACAGCTAAACAGAAAAATCTATATTTTCAAGACTGTACATAAAGATGGGTCTGATAGAATTCTTTGAATTCACCTCAGTAATCATTTTTGTCCAAAAGTTTTACAAACTAATAGTACTTATGGAAAACCAAATGGCGTCTCTCAGCAAATCACTACAAAGGCAAAAGTGTCCGCTCTCTTCCTCAAATGTGGGGAGCCCTGGTCTGAAGGTGACTCTCTAAGAACTGGCTCCACTGCCATTTCTCATCAATGGTGCCAGATGGGGCCACCCGCATCCAAAGGGTGGGAAGAATCGGGCTCTTGTTTCTGGAAATCAAAAGGACTAAATAGGAGCCGGGCTGCCGCCTCACAAGCACAAGACCGTTAATCCCCTTGCCATGGATACAACAGCACGTTGTTCCTTTTCAGATCACACGACTTATCCTTGAATAACCAGGCAGAGGGAGAAATCCATTCCAGGTCCTACACCATTTAACTCAGAGAGTACTATGCCGGAATTAGACGTCAACTCTCCTGTTAAAGATGAGAAATTATTCTAAAAACACATTATTCGAGTAAACTTGGGAAAGAGTGTATGCTTTAAATGTAGATGACAGCTTCCTTAGAAACTACTCTCAACACTGTAATATTCCTGTGACTTGCAACTAGAAGATAAATAAGTCCTAGAGATCTAATGCACAGCATAGTGAATTTGGACAACGACACTGAATTGTAAGCATCAATCTTGCTAACAGACTAGGTCTTAAGTATTCCCACCACAAACAAGAAATGCTAATTAGGTATGTGACATGATGGGGCATTAGCTAATGCCATAGTGGTAATCATTACAATACATCAATGTATCAAATCAACATGCTGTACACCTTCAACTTCTACAACGTTATACATCAACTATATTTCAATTTTTTAAAATCCCTGTAAAACTCTTTTAATAGATCTGGCTGAAATCTTACTGTAAACACTTGAAAACATCTGGTTGCCATCTTCAATGGAAAAACTCAAGTAACCAGACCTAATTTGACTAGAGCCTTCTGTCAGCTAAATATTTTCATCCACCTTCCTTTCTGCTTAAAAAAGAAAGAAAGAAAAGAACAAGAAAACCATTTTTCCTATCAAAATGTGTAAGTAATACTTCTACAGAATTGCCCTGTTTCCATCACATGTAACCTGTCTTCCTGTAATTCTTGCCAGGGCCAGCTTCTTGGGCATGGGACCACTGTAGACACACAGGCCCCTGCTCTTTCCAGGGTCCTACCCTTAGTTTAGTGCTCTGCTGTTGCCATCTTGAAAGTCTTCATCGTTTTTGAACAAAAGGCCCTGCATTTTCTTTTTCACTGGGTCCTGCAAATTAAATACCGCTTCCTGATTTTTACAGCTACAGCTAGAGGATAGTACAAAGGGAATTCCACACAGATTAATCATTTGGGACACTCAGGGTTTTTCCGGGTACGCTTCAAAGTAGTCCACATTATTTAATCTGATCTGATTGTAAGATTGATAGCTGTTCATAGTGAAAGATTAAGACAGATTCACTCTAAGGACTAAAAAAAATATATCACATGATGTCTTTTAATATTTCAGAACCACATTACAATTTGTCATTGAATTATTTTCAAGAGGCCTTCTCTTGCTAGAGTGATTTCCTTTGGGATCAGAGGCCATGGTTTTCTGAGGGGCTCAGCACGCTTTTCTATAAAGGGCCAACTGAATACCAGGGGTGCCAAAAAAATGTATACAAGTGGACACTTTGGTCAATGTTGCTCAAGCAGTAATTTGCCATAATCCGAAGTGTCTGGACGCTGATGGTAACCACTTTGAGCACCTCTAGTCATTGCAGAAGTCAAACGTGACTTGTATTTATCTTTTGTTATTGGTATATATTGAGTATGACAATTTTAATTGTTTTTTCCTTTTGTAAAATGTGTATACTTTTTTTGGCACCCTCTGTATTTCCAGTTTTGCACTGTAACAGGAGAGCAGCCATACACACCAGGTGCACAAGTGACCATGGCTGTGTTCCTGAACCCGTGTGGGACACACAAATCTGAATTTCACATCGTTCTCCGGTGTTACTAATATTCTTCATTTTCATTTTCCTACCATTTAAAAGTGTAAAAATCAGGGGCCGGCCGAGTGGCTCAATTGGTTAAGAGCTCGCTCAAGAGTGTGAGCTCTGAGCAACAGCGGTTCGATTCCGGGCCCAAGCTGAGCTGCTGCTGAGCTGCTGCTGAGCTGCCAACAGGTGGCAGGATGGCTCAGCTAAAAATAATAATAATAATAATAAATAAAAATAAAAGTGTAAAAGTCATCCTTTGTATGTGAGCTGTATAAAAACAGGAATCAGGCTGGATTTGGTCTCCTCCATCACATTCCTTTCATGCCCAGCACATAGCAGGCTTTCGATAAAGGTTACTACTTGATGGATCCGACCCAGCAATGCGGGTCACCGGCCGGCCTCAGTAGGTCACAATAAGGACAGAGGCTCCTGCTTCTCACACCACTGCCTTTGGGCTCTGTCAGCTCACCTTCTCCACCCCTTGCTGGCATTTGGGGCACCTGGTGTAGCTTTTCTGCCATTCCTGACCCTGAAATGTTCAGGGCAGTCTAATCAAAACGCAGACGCAAGCTGTCTTCCTTCCTGCCTGTGACATACAGCTTCTCTCGTTCCAGCAGTGCTGGCCTGAGGGTCATGCTCCCTTCTTTCCCCCAGAGCTCCCCTTCCTCCTGCACGTCGCCCCCCCACACACACACATACACATTCTTGTGCGTTTAGGGATGGAGAAAGGAGATAGGTGGCAGAGAGCAGGAGTCGGAGAAGAGAAAGGTACAGTTCTTTGTCCTTCGCCAGGGCTCTTCGGGGTCCCTCTTGCTGTTGCAGCCTACTGCCTGGGTGGGCGCCCTCATGTCCTCCATTCAGAGGCACTTGTGGGGCCTTTGGGGACCTGTCTGGGGCCCTGGGCACTGCGTCCTCCCCTGACATGGTGCAGGCACTCTGGCCGCCCTGTTCCATCTCACCCTCTGCTCTGCCTCCAGTGCTGCGCGTCCAGCCTTGCTCTCCCTCCTCTTCGCGCCGCGGTGCTTCTCGGCCCTACAGGCAGTGAGTGAGTCCACCCCGCTGCCCTCAGCAGACCTCCACTTGGCCCCAGCAATGCAGTCAAGTGCAGACTGCTGGCGAAGCTACCCTCTCAGCCCATTCACAGAGGCCCAAGCCCGCCCTCCACCTCTAGCCTTCTCCGGCTTACAGGCATCCACCGGTTTCCATTCCCGGCACAACCTCAGCGACTGGGGACAGCGCCATAGTTTCTACACCTGCAGCTGCTGCTCCTCAGGTAGAGCCTGAACTAGTCCTGAGGACGTCTGCAAGTCGGGAAGCATCCGACCAGGAGATAAGACGCCTGTCTCTCCTCACAGGCAACTGCGCTGTGTGAGCAGTGTTCTGCCTGACTTGAGGCGGGCAGGCAAACAGGCAAAGCTGTCACTCAAGACACATAATCATGGGTGTGGCAGGGCACCAGCTCATTAGCATGGCCCAGCTGTCCCCTGCCTGGCTGCATGGTGTGTACACACTGGAGCTGGTTCCCATCTCTGTCCTGCGGGGAGGCAGTGGGAATGCCACAGCCTCTCTGCAGGCCCAGCCCCTCTGCCTCTTTGACCTTCCAGCCTCCTCTTCCACTGCCTGCTGGGTGACACTGATGGACCAGTTCAGTCTCCAACACAGTCCTGCCTGGATGCTGCCAGGACCTCTCTTTAGAAAGGACATCCTTTCGCATAGTCAATCAGGGTTACTCTGGATCAAGGAATTGCCAAGTGTAGGTCTGCAAATCTGCCAGGACTTCCTCAGGAGATGCTGAGTCCTGTGTCACCGGAGGTGATCCAGCTTGATAATGAGAGATACTGTGTGTAGTAAGGACGGGGCAAAAGGTGGGATGGGACCAAGAGTATTCATTACCCTGTTTAACTTGACTATCTTTAGTGGGTTACTCTTTACATTTTCAATCCAGTGCATCTCAATATCTTCGGTTTTCTGTAATATTCACAGAAGAAGCCATAATGGGGCAGAAAAAAAAAACAAGAAATAACAAAGGTTCACAATTTGAATCCCTGAAGCCATTCTAGATAGGGATGTTTCTGACCCTCCAGAATCCACTCTGCCTCACACTGGCACCAAAAGCCCTCTGAAAGGCAGAACATGTAAAACCTGACCCAGCTGCCAAGCTGCTGGCATCTTCCATCCACCGCCACTCTCAAAGAGACTTCAGCCCCAGCTAGCATGGTGTGGTGCCTTTTCACACAGGGGAAGCATGTTCGTGCACAGGCCACCTCCTTTATGGCAGCGAGTGTAGATGTTGGCCCAGCAATGGAACTGCGTTTTAACCCCGTCCCGATTCATTAGGCAGCCTCATCACTCAGCCCCTGGCAGCACGACTGCTAGGAATCATACCGCCTGAGCCGTGACAGAAAAAAGTTTGGTGCCCCCTGATCTACTTTTGCATTTTTCAATTTTTTTCACCTGGTATTGTCAACAAAACCCTATATATCCTGTGCACCCAATTCTAAGAAAAACATTTTTGCAAATAAACCAGGCCAAATAGTCCCAGACTCCTACACTGTCCCAGGTTCCAAAACATTTTTTTAAAGCAAATTCCTCAAAATCAATCTGAAATGTTGAAATGAACTTTTCCTAAGAGTGGATATGTCTAATTTAACACAGTCATTTACAAGGTAAAATGTAGGCACTTAGAGGAAGTAAAAGCGCCATGAACAAGGCAACTATAAAACCTGCTAAACAAGGACCTGAAGATAAAAAGAGAGTAACTGAGGGATTCGTGTTATGAGGTGATCAGCGGCTTTTTTTTTCTTATATTTCTTATTTTCAATTTTTATAATGCTATTTTTTACTGAAAAAAGTTATCATAAATAGTTATGGAAAGAATGTTGAAGTTTAAAGGCATGATATAAAAGCAAATATATTTTTTCTTAAAATCTATATAATAGGAATAGAGTCCAGTTGGGGCATAATTTTGTTTTACTATATATCTCCTTTTAATTTTTTGAATCATGTTAATATATTACCTATTTTTAAATATATATTTATGTATATGTACATATATACATGTGTGTACACACAAATACATAGGTCATATTTTTATTTTGCTCCCCCAAATTCCACTGTTCTGTTTTATTCCTTATAGTCACAGACCATGCATCATATATTGTGGGTCTGAGGGAGGACAATAAATAGCAATCCTCTTTGCCAGGCTCTGAAGTATTATAAAAGTAAGACAAAAGAATGAAGCAGATAGGAGGCCAAAATAAAAGGCTAGGTTGGAGGATATGACTTTAATCAGCAGGCAAATTTCCTTCCTAATTAAATAAAAATCCTGCAATGAGGGCTGGCCAAGTGACTCAGTTGGTAAGAGTGGGAGCTCTGAATAGCGGGGCTGCCGGTTCGATTCCCACATGCGCCAATAAGCTGTGCCCTCTACAGCTAACATTGTGAACAACAGCTCAACCTGGAGCTGGGCTGCCATGAGTCGCCAGTGAGGGCGTAGGCTGCAGTGGGGCTGCACTGGGCTGCCATAAGCTACTGTGAGTGGCTGGCAGCCAGCGTGAGCTGCCATCCAACGGCCAGCGACTGACTGCCTCAACTGGGAAGAGCGCAATGATCATAATACCAACACGGGCCAGTGAAGCGACATCCTCCACAACTAGACTGAAGAACAAAAGGACAGCAACTTGTCTGTTTCCCTTCCTCGATTCCCCAGCACTGTTCCCTCCCCCAATTCCCCAATAAAATATTTTTTTAAAAAAATCCTGCAATGAGATCAATTTGTCTACAATGTCCCATGTAGAGCCGAACTGAGGCAGGTGTCACCACATACTGGAGTAATGTGCAAGATATCAAATATCTTACGATTTGTACCTGCCAATGCAAACAGTCCCCAGCTGTGTGTGCCTGACCATGCAGGACCAGATTCTGTACTGAGTGCAGGGAGTAGCACAGAAAAATGGCGCTGTCTGAAGGTAGGCTTGCTCTGAAAGAGAGGGACCCATGTTCAATTTCTCCTTTCAGCTCACCCATCAGATCAATCATTTCACCTCTCAAGGGGAAGAGGGAGGGAGGGAAGAGAGAGAAACCAAGAGTGTTACCCTAATCACAGAAAGAGATGGTAGGAAACATTGCAACTAGAGAAGATTCCTCTGGAAGAATAGATAAAAATGTAAAACTACTAAAAATGGTAGTAAAGCTTTTAAGAAAATAAACAAGGTACTATGATAGATACGAACAGTGAGACAAACCTTTTATATATTTCAGTTATTTTCAAAATGAGTGCTATGAAATGGTTTGTCCCCTTCCCTCCAAATTCATATGTTGAAGCCCTAACCCCAAATGTGACTATATTTGGTGATAGGGCATATAAAGAGGTGACTATGACTAAATGAGGTCATGAGGGTGGAACTCTGATCACATAGGATTAATGTGCTCATAAGAAGAGATACCAGAGAGCTCACACTCTTCCCTCCTCCACTTCCCCCTTAACGAAGAAGAGGTCACACGAGCACACAATGATCTGGTGGCACCTACAAGCCGAAAGAAGGGGCCTCAGAATGAAAGCTACCTTGCCAGCACCTTGATCTTTGACTTCCTGCCTTCAGAACTGTGAGGAATAAACTTCTGCTGTTTAAGCTACCCAGTCTGTGGTGCTTTGTTATGGCAGCCCGAGCTGACTGATACAATGAGAGTAGAGTTCTTATCTATCTATCTATATATACCTATACCTATACCTATACCTATATCTATATCTATATCTATATAACTATACATATATATATTTAACCTATCTAATCTATCTGCAAGAGAAATGTATACAATAGAAATGTAGAAAGCTTATGACTACAATTTTTTTAATATTTCTCTTCATAGTGCCCATTGAATGAAGAGCATTGTTAGAACGTGACATAAGCTGTAAACTAAGCTAGGTTACAAAAGTTGTTGTTTAATGTTAAACAAATAGATGGATCCCTTAAAAATTAGGTTAATAAGTTATTTTCAAGATCGAGTTTTGAATTAATGGACTATCTCCAATAATGCTTCAAGTTATCCATGAAGATTTTTCACTGGTTACTTACTCGGTTGTTTCTCTGTTAGGAACTTTTCTCATGGAGAAAGCCACCATGGCTCTGAACAGATACTCTTCATTTGTATCCCAGGCATACTGAGAGAGAAGTGAAACAGAAAATGTCAAGCGAAGAGGCATGAGGTCAAAAGTGGTTCATTGGGTTCTAGCTGTGCCCACCCCTCATCTTTTGCATACACTAAACACTGGAGACTATGATAAATCATGTCGCCATAATGTCCAGGATAGAGTTTCTTGGACATTCTATCATTCCAAATGTGGTATGTTTCCCATCACGTTACGGTCTTCAGAACCGGCAGTGTCAGTCGCTGGCCAACAAATCAGATATGCGGACATTTCACCCTGGACATATACTGTCAGTCCCCTTCCTCCCTGCCTCCCTTCCCTCAGAAGCTCATTCCCCCTCTGAGTTTCCTTTCCTTTATTCACATCAGGACAATTTTTTGCTTTATTTTCTTAGCTGGAAACTTAAGTGTATGGACATGTTATGGGCTGAATTGTGTCACTCCCTCCTCCCCACCCCCCGCCCAAATAAGAAATTTATATATTGAAGACCTAACCCAAGTATGGGGTTAGTCCTACCCTCATAATGTAATCGTATTTGGAAATAGTGTCTTTATAGAGGTGGTTAGGTTAAAATGAGACCAATTGGGTGGGCCTCATCCAATATGACTAGTGTCCTTGTATGAAAAGGACATTTGGATATAGACACACTGAGAGAAGGCATGTGAACATACAGGGAGAAGACAGCCATGTACAAGCCCAGGAGAAAGGCCTGGAACAAACCCCTTCCTTCATGGAACGCAGGAGGAACCAACCCTGATGACACCTTTTCTTGGATTTCTAGCCTCCAGAACTGAGAGAGGATAAACTGCTGTAGTTTAAGCCACCCAGTCTGAGGTACTTTGTCACAACAGCCCTAGCAAACCAATGTGGCTGACCCCACGTTTTAGGTGACCAATCAAGTATAACAGCAGAAAGTCACAAGGCAGGGATTGTTGGTTTAACTCTAAATTCATGATGGCCTCCTCCCAAATTGCCTGGGAAGCCAGTAGGTTTTTTCCACCAGTTTCTTCTGTCTCGTGGTTCACAATGACTATTTCAAGTCATTCAGGCTCCCCAAATTTCAGTGCTTTCCTTCATACCTTACTGACACTAGAAGCTCTCGTTTCATAATTTATAGATGCATCTCAAGTCATCAATTTAATCTCCCCCAACCTCCCGTCACTGAATACAAAACTTCCTCCGCAGCCACACAGCCTCCCCTGCAGGGCCATACACGGGATTTCTCCTCCTGTCAATGGCAGTTCCATCCACCTGCATTAGGAACACTTCCCTTCTGCCCTTCTCAGGATCTAAAGTGTCAGTCTCCCCCCTCTCTTCTGTGTGTTCAATGCTGGCTTGAGTATGTCCACTGACTTTAACCGCACTTGTCCTGCCCGTTAAAACAGCAGCAAAACCCAATCACTTGATTCAGTCCTCCTCCTTCCCTGCCCTTCACAGCCGAAGTTCTCAAGTTGTCCATACGTGTGTCATCATATGTTCACCACCCCCTTCTCAACTCCCTTCATGACCTGCCTTCCAGTTTCCACCGCTCTCTAAAGTTACCACTGGCCTCCACGCTGCTTAACACAATGAGCATTTTTCAGTCTCATCTTGCTGGGCTTCTCAACAGCATTCGACGCTCCTGAATACTCCCTTCATCCTGACGCACTCTCTTTTCCTGGTTTGCCCCCTGCCCCTGCCCCCCTTTGCAGGTTCACCTTCTTCGACTACAGCTTCCGGTGTTCGAGAACCACAAAGCTCTCTGCTCGCCCCTCTCCTCTTGGCCCTCTGAGCTTTCTCCATCAGCAGTCCTCTCCCCCAGCCTTCCATTATCACCTGAGTGCAAATGACTCAGGACTGTATATCTCAAGCCTGCTCTGGCCTTGCCTATTTGTCAGTAATAGCTCAAACACAACGAGTCCAAAATTAAAGCCTGTTCTTGTCTGCACCTGGTTGCCTGACTCAGCAATGGGCCATCACCCATCCAGTTGCACAACTAGAAACAAAAGCTTCGTCCTTGGCCCCTTCTTCTCCCTTCCTTGTCACACCGATGACCCCTGTGGCTCTCGAATCCCTTCACTACTCTCTCTCCACCAATACAGTATTTCAAATGGACATCACTTCTCCCCTACGCTCCTTCCATCACCTCCTAACTGATTCCTCCTTTCTACTCTAGTCCCCTCCAATCTGTCTTCCAAACACTAATTCTATCATGACATCTTTTCCATAAAACCCCCACTTGCTTCAAAGATAATAGCAAAGCTCCCTAACACAGTCCTCAGATTCTTTGGCCTGACCCCTTCTTTCGAAGCTCATCACGTTCCATGCTCCTCCTCACTGCTCCAGCTCCAGACACCGGTGTCTTCCTTCCATCCCTCACTCTCACCAAGTTTCTTCATGTCATTAGCCTTTGCACATGCTGTTCCCCTGCCCTTTTTTCTCTTATGCCTTGGTACTTTCTGCTTTACACTTCACAGCAAATGCCAGGTACTGGGGCCCCCGATGAGGCCAAAGCCCACTTGTATTTTCCTTTCTGTAATGCTTGTCCAGGTTGCACATTTGCACTTGGCTCACTGGACATTTAACGGACCACCGATTCTCCCCCTACTATCAGCTCCACAAGGGCATGGACAAGTCTGATTTTGGCTGCACTACATCCCCAGCCTCCAGCATGGTGCCCACCCTCAAAGGACCCTGGGATAAGCAACCCTATACGCTAGCAGAGAGAGCGGATTCTGCAGCCAGATGGCCTGGGTTCAAATCTTTCCTCTGCCACCTGCTGACTTGAGATCTCAGGCAGTTCATTTAACTTCTTTGCACCTCTCATCCATCCGAGGAGAATGGGAATACCTGTACTACCTTCTTCAAAGAATGGTGGTCAGTGCTAAATGAACTGATGTGAGCTAAGTGCTTAGACGGGGCCCAGCTAGAAAGTAAACTAGGTTATCAATAAATGTTGGTTGTCATACAATTATTACCCACTGAGTGAATAAAATCATACATTGTAGATGGGCCTGCAAACAGGATACCACTATGTTTCGTTAGCACTCTTTTACTGTTTCTAGCCTGAGGCATCTTGATATCACCTTCTGTTGGGGGAAATTTTCACAGACCACACTGGAAAACTGAAACTAGAATTACACAGTATCATCTTATTAATTCCACAGTCTGTACTGTTCCTATAGCTCCACGAGTTCCATGAGAATTTTTTAAATTTCCATTTCATAAGCACATATTTCATGTTGTTAGATATTTAAGAAGAATTAAAGAAACTTCTCATTAGACTTTGAAAATTTTTGCTATTAAAAGTCTTAAGTAGGGGTTGGCTGAGTGGCTCAGTTGGTTAAGAGCTCGCTCAAGAGTGCGAGATCTGAGCAACAGCAGTTCGATGCCCGGCCCGAGCTGAGCTGCCACTGAGCTGCCAACAGGTGGCAGGATGGCTCAGCTAAAAAAAAAAAAGTCTTATGTAGGTGGAACATGAAATGATTAGGAAACTGAGGCTAACAAAATTCAAATGACCACAACAGTGAAGCACAGAGCCCTGCCCAGACCTGGGTGCCTGACTCAGGCTGCTGTGTTCCACTATGCTGAGTTGAAATGTTCAAGTTTGCAAAACTGTTTTGTGTAATACAAAATTTCACGTTATTTTCTAGCATACATTGCAGATTAAATATTTTAGGCAAAATCATTTTATTAACAATTTCTATTTTACTATAATTTTTTTGTACTTTAAGAAAATATCAGGCTTCAGGTCTTTAGAAGTAATCTATACAAGTTTAAGATAACTATGCAGGGAGGCTTGAGATTTGAGAAAGCACAGTTATTAGCAAACAAAATTTAAAATGAACACACAGGTTCTCCACTTACTGCTTTATCTCCCAGAGCTGTTCTGATGCTAAGCCTCACTTTAAAAGCATTTTCTGCATCTGCCAGAAAGAAAAAAGAGCTGTATATGAGAAAATCTGCCAAAACAGAGCTTGATAAATAATTAGAATATTTAATGCAAATCAAATCAATAGAAGGACAATTAAACTGCCCCTAAAACTCCAAGAAGTTTCATTGCAATCATCTTAGATGGTTTAAGTTTTTCTTTCAAACTCATGAAACAGTCACAGGCTCAACTTTCAAGCCCCAACACGTCTGCAGATTTAGAAAAATAAAGAGGTCTTTCAGTAAAAGACTTGTCACACATTTAGAAAACTGTTAATCTATTTTTAAGTTTCAAGGCTATGTACCTGGTTGACAGAGTTCAGCATGTACAGCAGTCACCAGAAAAACGAGGAGCCACAACATTCTTTCAGAGTCGAAAACACAAGGCGAACGAAGGGAAAAATAATCCGCCCTCCACCTAAAGCTGCTTTAGCCATTCTGTAACCGGATTAGAATATCAGAGAAACAGGCTAACCACCAGCGAGAAGGTTTAATGATTAACCCCATCACTTGGGTTAATACTTGAATGAAGCAGCCCATCTCCTGTCAGTTATTTACGAACATCTCTTTGGAAAACAG